>NW_025779630.1:0-15337 GCF_021130785.1 Homalodisca vitripennis | reverse complement strand
TTAATTGAATCGTAATTAAATCTTGCAGATAATTCTCTTGTAATACAAATACTTGTTTGTACTTTATTTTGTTTTCCAGGATTAACTTAACGTTCATTGTTGGTAGTTTTTTATGTTATTGCTTTGGATGAAATATTAAATATTTATCAATCGCTCAATAATAAACAATTATCTATTATTCATTCTCTCAGAAACAATATCAAACAGTCCTCGTTAAATATATTGTATTTTTTATTTTAATTGTAACATTGGCATTTGTAACTGGCCTCATGCCCACTATTTACTTAATTAAATACTTATGATTTTAATACGATTTATTTTTTGCTACAAATTGATATAGATTATACAGTTACTGTTTATTATGATCGTGTATATCGACTTCCACCTTTTTTCTGATGCTCTGTAGTATCCAGAAAGAAATCAGGATTACATGACGGGTTAATAACATTTAATTAACTTCCTCCGTTCCGTCTTCCGCAAAAAGACACCAAATTCTTATACATCTTAAATTTCTGACCTCGTATTACTTACTTTGAATCTTCCTATTCAAAGTTTGTATTAGATAAATGCCAATATATCCATTGTCACAAGAATAAATTAAACCATATGGCACAGAAATGGGACTTCTTTAATTGTCTCCAAAAATAAACAATTAAAACAGTTTTCTAAAATTCTAAAAGGGACTTTTTTATTTATCAACCTTATATATATATTATATATATAATATATATAATATATATATTATTTATATATATATATATAGTATATAAGTAGATATGAATATGAGGGTTCTAGCGCACTTTTGGAGTAACAGTCAGAAAATCAATGTAAAAATACTGTCCATTGAACCATAAACAAATCTGAGAAATCAAACAGGAAATCACGAATGTTAAATAAACCGAATCTATAGCTGTTTTACTGTTCATTGTAGGCTTCTAATTTATTAAGCTGTTTTAATGAAAAAATCCAGAAATCTTAATGAAAAATCTATAAACGGAAATAATGAAATTTGCTAACATTCGCTCAACAGAAAATAAGACGATTTTTACTGAATTTCTTTAATATCGTTCTTAATCACATCCATAGGCTAAAAAATTTCTCAGAAACCACAACCACATAACAAATCGCGTTTGTAACAGCATTTTGAAAAATCCATATTGATAATTATATCGTTCTTTTGAACTAGAAATATTTGTCAAACTCTTTGTTGTATCAATGACATAAATGGGTCTATTTGCTATAAAATTCTTTGGGGTTGTAATACATTTCCATATTTTTTGTAGTAAACTTTCTTAAAATCTTGATACATCTGATACATGATTCTGTAAAAGACCACCGGAAATGTTTAAATTTTGTAATTCATCTGGAATAATAAGAACCATTTCAATTTTACCTCTGATATTTTTTAACATTCAAAACTATCAAACTTTGAAGGATTTTTTTCTTGATTATTCTGTCTATCTGTTTGAAAACCAATGATAAACGAACTTGGGATTGAAAGATATTTCTATAAATATTTGTGAATATCGAACGAATAAGTTGTTCCGGAAATACACCTTTTTTGCTCAATACATTGCCAATCTAGAAAATTAAACGTGATGTTTTGAGATTTTATAATTTCATCAATCAACTGAATTTTACTCGTGGTTTTGTAAATCAATCATCCGGAACTCTAATGAAAAACTCGTTAATTGTAATTTTGCCATCAACAGGCATAACATTTCCAGTTGCAGTCTTCAGAATCACATCATCGTCTTCAGCTCTTATGAAACTAATGTAAAATCCACCTTTATAGATTGGAAAAATTTACATTTTCAAAGAATCCTAAGCCGAAATGTGCTAAATTCACCGACCGCTTCAAATTGTCCAAATTTAAAAGTTGATTCAAAACTGTTTGAAAATACATCACTTTTTGAATACGAAATAGTTTTCCTTTAATAGTGCTTAATTGGCCACAGTTTTCGACTTCTTCTATCAATTTATTGTGTTTTCTTACTTCAATCTTAGAAAATAAAAACGGTATAAAATTATCGATTAATCTAACATTATCAGTTCCAAGATATGCTTGGACCATCTTGTTTTGTTAAAGTTCCAGAAATATAAAACTGGAAGTTAGACGAGCAAAAATTATCTCCAAAAATCAATATTAAACTCAGTTCTTTTATTCGGTTCATTCAAATGTTGTTTACTAATTGGATAGAAATTTTTAAACTCCGCCCTTTCAATATCACCTGAATACTTTTTGTAGTCCACCATTTAATAAGAGAAAATTTAGAAATTTTAAACATCATGTATAAGTCGATAAGAAAAGATTTTAGTCATTTTTTAATGATCTACTTCGTCATATTCAGGATTCTGTTCCTTAAATTTTGCGATCTCGGTCACATATTTCAATAAAATCTGCACAGGATAGTAACCGCTATCTATAATACTATTCCAATCAACTGTATCTTTATTTTCATCCAAAAAACTTTATACTCAAGTGTTGATAGAGGCAAAGAACAGACATATGATCTTTTAATTGATAATGTATATTTTCTTGAATGAACTCTGGGGACAGATTTTGAAATTTTGCAATGTTATACCAATTTTAACTTATTAATGTACAATCGCATCATATCTTCGGATAATTCATATTTTGAGAAATATCATCCACAATGTTCTTTTTTCAAATCTCTTTCGTGTTGCATTATAAAAAGATCGAAAGCACTGTAGTGTCCCGCCATCTCTATTTATTAAGAAAAAATTTCAAGTTTTTATAAATTGGCTCTTTTTTAGTGTTTACATTCAGCCACATTTTCCAGAAACTCTTTTAACTCCATTGATATTTGCATAGTATTTTATATCATTTGTTGCAGTTTTTTTCTTTACATCTCACACAATATATGAGCGCCATTTATTTAGGGAAAATTAGTCATCTTAGCCGCCTAATCTATTAAATCTGTTATCAATATTTTCCAAAAATTATATTAAGATTTTCCTCGAACTTATTAATTTTTTCTTCTAATTTTTGAAATTTGAACAGCATTAGAATCATTGTATTCAAACAAATTTATGACCAATATTCTCAAAAGTTTTCGTAGCATCTAAACTAAACCTTATCAAAAAAAGACTCTTTATAAATTAGTAAGTTTTTCATTAATTTCACCAATCATCGTCTACTGATCTTCTATTTCTGGCTTCTAACTTGTCATAGACTTCTGTTTGTAAAATCTTTTAACATGCTGTTTATGATTCTCATAATTTTGTTTTAGTTCATTAAACATTTTAATAGGATCTTCTAATTGAATCATTACAACAACATCAAATGGATTAATTCCTTTACTAACACTGCTAATTCTTTTTCCTTTAAAATCTAAGGCATTTTTAACATTCGGATCATGTAAATCAACAATATCGATGTTTTCTGATAATTTTAGAGGTTTTAAAATTTGTTCTTTAACAACAACATCATGTTTGTCAATACCAGGTCGAACACCGACAATTCTTTTTTTATTAGCCAAAACTAACATAATTCTTTTCAACTTTGATCGCTTCAGTAATTTTATCAGCTTTTTCGATATGAGACATTAAATTGGTAAATAATTTTTTTACACCATCATCAACTTCTTTTTTCCAATGTTTTTATTTTATCAGCAACTTCATTTGAACTCATGAAATTTGCAAGTTTGTTATCATATTGCTGCTTTAAAAAATCTTTCAATCTCGACAGCAAACATATCTGAATCTGGAAGGTTTTGTAATAAATTTTCTAACTTGTTATCAAACTCAATTTCTCAAAACTATCAAAATTCAACTATTATCTACATTTTGAATAATTTGTGTACCAAATACGTCAAAAATATTTTGTGGATATCCATATTTATTAAGCAATAATTTGTTAACAACTTCTTTAAAAATCTTTACCATTACTCAGTTCATTCAAAACAAAAACACATAAATGACCACAAAAATTGGGGGATGATCTTTATAGTCTTGAATCTGAGAATCATTGTAGTAGACGCTTGATTTTTTCAAAATATTTAATCAATTCTATAGGTGGGATTGTCCTCAATTCTTCCATACGAATCAAAATAACATGCTATTCTTATCATTTTTATAATAACAAATCCAATGCGTTCCACTTCCCATAATCGAGTCTAAATTTCCACAATTCCACATTCAAAATTTCTTAACTTTTTCAGGTAATGTATCTCTCATGAAGATTCCTCTAAAATGTTTAATATTTTTTTTTTTGCAGATTTCTTCCAATTTTTTTTCCCCGAATGTTAAAGGTTTAAAAATTTTTTTTAATGTTTGATTTCACGTAATTCAACAGTTTTTTCATCTAATCCAGATCCTGTAACATCTTCCAACTCTTTATCTAACCAATTTAAAATGTTTCGAACAATAGGAATCACATTCTTTTTTAACGATTGGAGCAGGCTTTACGAACATAAGGAACAACATTTTTAACAATCTGGAATTATTTTCTCCAAAATTCTAATAAATCTTTCAAAAGTCCACCATTTTTAAGTTCTTTCAAACTGATTATAAGAAAATTCTATTCTGGTTCCTTTATTGTTTTTCTTATGTTTTTCGAGTTTATTGTATTGTCTATTTGTTAAAAATATCTTATCTTCGCCATTTTTTAGTTGATCTATTTTAAATTGAATACTAACGGGTATTTTCTTCTTAAAAGCGGATTTTATTTTTTCTTTCTGATTTTTACTGAAATTTACGTTCACCTCCATTTATATAGTTAAAATTTCAAGTTCTCTTCAATTCCCATTCCTAGTTTTCTCTTCAAAAACATTGCTCCAACTGTTGGAAGTGCAACAAATCTTTCACCTAAACTAGCATCTTTTGATAAAAATCGATCCATTGCCTTATCTTGCAAAGTTTTATCCGCAATATGTCTGGAATTTGTGTCTCTATGTTTTGCATAAAAAATATCGTGTTCCATAGCAGCTTGGTCTAATTTATTTATACCAGGATCTCCTCTTTTTAGTCTTTTTTCGAGTTTTGTGCCAGGCCCCAGATACTGATAAGTTGGTACGTGTAATTCAAAAGGTAAATTGTTGATAAAATCATTCAAAAGTCCACTACCCTCAATCATAGATGAACTTTATTGCCGGCAACAAAAACTCGTTTTAAATATTTAATTCCATCAGGTTTTTCAATCATTTCATCAAGTTTGTTCGAAATAAAATCTTTAATCGCTTTCTTTTCGTTCAAAAAATTGTTGTTTCCAGCCTTCTCTTGAGCATAAATATAATTAATAATTCCATCGAGTTTTGTCAAATCGTCGATATATCTGTACTCAATCTTATTATCATTGTATTTTCTTACACCTGATCCTTCGATTCGTTTTTCCCAAATTGGTTTAATCAAATTGAGATATTTTTTACCTTTACTTGACTTTGGTTTCTTAGTTTGATGGATACATTATTTTTGTAAATTGGAGTCAGATTCCCATAAAAATTTTCTGTATACTTTTTTCAAATCTTCTTCAGAATATAAATTATCCTTTTGGAACATCAGTGCCTGTTAATAATCTCCATAAACCTTGAGTTCCTTTTATATGTTTTATCTTTAATAATGATATCATTATGTTCAAAATTCACGGGCAAATTTCCCAATCATAAAACTTTTCTTTTTTTTATCCCAATACAAACCAAATTTATTCATCTTTTACTCTAGGAAGGAATTTTTTACCAATTTTACCAATTATTATATCCGTCGTTCCAGGACTTATTGGTTTCAACTATGGTAGAGTCTTCAATGATTTCGAGGTCTAAATGGTGTTGAAGATGGTAGATTTTGGCAATTCAAACTCTTCTACTTCAGATTCTGGAATCGAAATATCAGCAAATTGTCGTACAACTGGAACCAAATTCATTAAATTTTGATTATCGCTTAAAACATTTTCAATTTTGCCCTCAACATTTTTTATTGCAGAAGTTACAGGTTGATTAATTTTTTGAATAAGTTCTTGTTCTTCTTCATCCATTCGAATCTGTTCTTTAAATTCTTTGATTAATTTCTTTTTCGATTTGATCAAGTTTTTTCGCTTCTTCAGAAGTTACGTTCGCCATTTATTTAGGAAAAATTTTGAAACGTGGAACGTAAAAAACGTGAAACGTGGAACGTAAAACGTGAACGTGGAACGTGAAACACGAACGTGAAACGTAAACACGAACGTAAAACACGAAACGTGAAACGTAAACACGAACGTTAAAACATGAACGTGAAACATGAACGTAAACACGAACGTGAAACCTGAACGTGAAACAT
The DNA here is from genome assembly GCF_021130785.1 of Homalodisca vitripennis. Lineage (NCBI taxonomy): Eukaryota > Metazoa > Arthropoda > Insecta > Hemiptera > Cicadellidae > Homalodisca > Homalodisca vitripennis. Next base: position 9,061 of record NW_025779630.1, on the reverse strand, counting down.
TGAACGTGAAACATGAACGTGAAACGTGGAACGTGAACGTGGAACGTGAACAGATTTACCGTTTTTCTGTTATTTTCATAATGTAAATAAAAATTAAAGATAATATAAAAATAATTGTAACAAATATTTTATCAAGTAGATTTGTCAGACCACTGAGCAGCATTTATATTAGAAAATTTATTCAGATATTTACCATTTTTAGGCTTCAAAGTTAGATTAATAGTTAAAAATCCGTAGTCTTCCTTCCAAATTTTATCACATAACTCAATAAAGTGGTTAAAACTCATATCAGAATTGTTATAAATCTTTCTCGAATAGTGATCATCTTGCTTAAAAATACACAACATATTCAGGTATATTTCTTATAACTTGTTTATCAACCTTTGAAAAGCATTGGGAAAGATAGATACAAGATATGTTTTTTGTGACGAGACATTACGAAATATTCCTTAATAACGTCTTGATTTTCTAAAATACAATCATCGAAAAACGATTAAAGAATTTGGTTTACATTCGCTTAATGGAACTATGTCCTCAGAAGCATTATAAAAATGTGATATTTTTTTTGTTTAAGTTTTTCTCAATATTTTCAAATCTTTCTTGTAATTTTTTTATAGGCGTCTTGTTCTAAAGATTTTACTAAAAACATACAAATTGGAATAAGGAATCAACCTATTGTAGATAAAATTCAATAATAAAGTTGTTTTTCCACATCCACTGGAACCAACAATTAACAATCTGATTGGTTGATCTTTCTTGTTTTCTTCAAACGTTTGAAGTTTTATCTGATCTTTTTGCTTTAAAAATTTCTCCATTTAAATAGAAGATTTTCATCTTGAAGCAACGCTTGCGAAAATTGAAGCTGTTCAAGTTGACTTCAGAAAGCTCTAAATTAGTTTTAAACTTGGAACATCCTATTCATTTAGAGGAAGAATCAAAATTATTTCATCGGTTTAAGCGGTTTTTTATTCTGACAATTTTGTAATAAATATTAGTGAAAGTTCTCCTTATTGTATAGGATTTAGTTGAGAAGAAACATAACAAAATATTATGGTTTTAAACAAAGGATATATTATACTTTCGATCAAATAAAAAAATTCCCTTAAAAAATTATCTAAAAAACATTCAAACAATCAGATAAATCTTTAAAACTTTGACGAAAACAAGTTTTGAAATGCAAAAAAAATTATCTCTCTAATAAAATTCAAAATAAAATCACCAGTAAGAATAATGTTTTCAGCAATTATTGTAGATTTATTAGGGTTTGTTCAAGAAACTATTGAGCCAAATCAGGTATATTTAGGAAATAAAACGCCAAAATTTAGACCGTTCGATGTAATTGAAGTGCACTGCAATCTCGTTGAACCTAGTTTTGAAAATCATACCGAACATTTTACACAAAGAATCTGAAATTTTGTACACTTTTTTCCCAAATGTTGCTTATGGATCAAAAATCAGTGAAAAAAACCGAAATGAAATCGATTATATTCCAATTAGAAAAAATATTAAAAGAATTCAAAAAATCGTTCTAACTATACAAGACTCTGAGGGAAATTTATTAAATAATGAGAGTAAAACAACAATATATTTAAGATTGAAAAAGGAATAAAAATGAGTTGATGATGATGACAAAATTCAATATTTTTACTTAAAACCATAACAAGGGGCTATTCGAATGGCCCTTAACAATCTTCATCCTGACCCTGTTTTTATTATCAATGAATCTGGACTTTATACTGAAATAAAAATTACTAGTTAAAATTTCTTTTCTATCTATCTAATGGAATCAGTTGTAGACCTGCTCAATAATCAACTTAGATTTAAAAGCAAACATATCTTTACAATTGTTGACGAAAATAATGAATTTTGGTTTAAGGCGAAAGATGTTGCAGAGGTGTTTAGAATATGAAAATTACTAGACAAGCTATCATAAATAATATTGATAATGACGAGAAAATAGCCTTTAAATATATAAATTACAAGAGTCTATGCCATAGACCCTTTCAAAATCTTCATCCTGACACTATTTTCATTAATGAATCAGGACTTTATACTCAAAATAAAAATTGCTTGTTAAATTTTTTCTATCTAAATGGAGTCTGTTGTGGATCTGCTCAATAATCAACTTAGATTTGAAAACAAACATATTTTTTACGATTGTGGATAAAAATAACGAATTTTGGTTTAAAAGCTAAAGATGTTGCAGAAATTCTAGAATTATGAAAATACGAAACAAGCAGTTAGAGAGCATGTTGATAATGATGATAAATTATCATATTCTGAAATAAATAAGGTGGGTTCATTCGATTGCCCTACCTTCTAACTTTCAAACAAATACTATTTTCATCAATGAATCAGGACTTTATTCTTTAATTTTTGAGATCACATAAAAAAGAGGCAAAAATCTTCAAAACTTGGGTTACAAAAAGAAGTTTTTGCCCTCTATTAGAAAACTTGGTGAGTACAAACTTGAAAACAAGATTAAATATTTAGAGGATGAAGTAAAACCACTTGCAAATTAAAGATGAAAATCAAAACGGAAATAATCGCAAAAACAAAGTGTTAAAAAATTGACTTGATGAAACCAGGACCTTGTTTGTAAAGATTTTGATAAGAAAAAACACCATGTTTTTGTGTTAATTAAGAAGAATCACATGTGGGAATATCCTTATTACGTTATCAGAGCTCAAAAGAGAGAAATACCGAAAAGATTAAAACATCTAAAAATAAATTATCCTGAATTAGAGATTTTGTTCATTGATGACGAACCAAATTCTATCAATCTGTATAACCAAATGAAAGAATCTTTGAATATTTTATACAACGGAAATCATTTTACTACAAAATATGGCAGAATCTCGACTGATTTATAGAATATCTAAATTACACGATGAAAATGTTAATAAATTTTATTAAACTCTCGAATTATGATATTTTGTTTGTAAATGTTTTTGAAGATAAGGTAACCACTGAAGAGTTCTTCCACATTCACAATGAGTCTCTTTCTTTTGACTTTCTCGGTTACATTCTTCTAGCACATTCCTTACAAAAAGCGTCCTTTCTATCTTTACTATAATGTCGATTATTAAATTCAGAAATATTCTTAATTTCTTTACAAATGTGACACTCTTTCTCTTCTAAAGTTAATTTTTCCATTGTATCGTATAAATCTCTTTCATATTTTTTACGACAATCCTTACAATAATATTCAAATCCGTCTTTTTTAGTCTTATTTTTATAAAAAAGCTTCAAAACCTTTTATTTCTTTGCACACTGAACATTTCTTTTGGGCCTCCATTTATATAGAAAAAATCTTTGACTTTCTCAATTCATATTCATAAAACTTTCCGGTTATTTCTTCATTATTTAAATCTTTTATACTATAAGTTACAGGATCTGTGTTATTAATTTGATAAATCACAAAGATTTCTCTTGACCAATTGTTCTTATATTTGTTCGAAAATGTTGTTTTTTTACTAACAATTCTTACATGATCATTGATTTTAAATTTAGTTTTCGTGTGAATTTCAGGTGGAACATACTTGAAAACGGTCTCTAAAAACTCCTTTTCTGCATCCTTATCTACGTCTTTGGGCTTCATTTTGATTGTGCTGTGAACTGTATCGTTATAATTGTTTACGATTTTTTTGAAGAATATCGATCCATTTAAAGTTTTTATTAATCTCAAAAATTACTTTCATTCTCTCATTTTGAGTTCTGTTATATCTCTCTACAATACTTGATTTCTCTTCGTTTTCAGTATGATAAATCTTGATGTCGTATTTTCTCAAAACATCATTAAATTCTTTATTTTTAAAACTCTAAAACCCTTATCTGTATGAAGTAGGTTTGGAGGTTTGTGATTGATCATTATGGCATCTTTTACTATATCTTCGAAAGCTTTTGAAACATCCTTGCCGTTTTTTTCTTTTGATAGCTCTTGACCAAGCATATTTTGAGAAAGTATCAATAACATTTAACATATACTTGAAATCCATCATTTTGATCCGAAATAGTTAGACATTATAACTAAATCTGCTGCCCATAAATCGTCAATTCCTAAAGTTATAATTTTTCTCTTTTTAAACTTTTTTCGTACTGGTGCATGAATTTCTCTAGCTTCAAATCTCGATTTCTTCCTTATTCTTAGATTCTTTCTTTACTTGTTTTTCATTTGGATTCTTTATAAATTTACTCTTATTTGTCTTACATTTTGAACATTTTGCTGCAATTCTATACAATCCGTTTTGAGTTTGAACGATTTTTAGAATCTATATTTTTCGTTTTTTTTCTTGCATTTGTGGCAGTGAATCAAATCATCTTCCATTTACATGTCAAAGTTTCCAAGTTTATTTAACTCATCAAATATATTAGATTTTGCTTCATTTTTATAGCCATAAGGTACTGTATCGATCTTATTTTCTAGGACAATTCTCTTATCATCTTTAGCGTTTAGTGCCAGTTTTGTTTATGGTGATGGTATACAATTCATGTTTATAGCTTTTTATTACAAGTCATCTCCCTAAATTCTTCTTTATCTTCGAACAAACATCTCTTCAAGTTTTCGATATTTATTGTTTTATTTACAACGCTTCTCTTAATTCCTTTACACCTAACTGGATTTTTGTCTAGATATTTGTACGAGTACATCTTTGATCTTAAAACCACAAAATTCTTCTAAAAATTCGCTATTTAGTTCGTCTTTGAATTTTCCTATGACTTTCTTATTTTTAGTAGTGAAAACATTCGTGATCTTTTGGATAATCGCTCGTATCAAAGTCCTCTATATTTTCTTTAATAATTTTGTAAGGATCACGTTTTTAATTCTAGAAAATAACTGTCTGTATCCATGTAAACACAGATTCAAATCTGGATCAAACTTCTTTAATTTATCGTAATAAAAACTCGTACATTAGCAATTTTGAGAGGTCGAGAACTGAAAATCCTATGTAGATTGGCTTGTTAAATTTAACCTTTTGTTTGTACATGTGACTCGCTATACAGTTGTCGTCAAAGATATTGAAACATTTGAAATTCGTTTTCTTAGCTTGTTTCATTGAAAATTCTTCGTTTTCCTAGTTTAATATCACATCTATTTCTTACATTTTCCATCGATTTTCCAAAAACCGAGTTGTTTCATAAGCTTATAAAAGTCCTTCTCAAAGTCACTTATAGCCTTGGTTCTCATACTAGTATTAAAATCGATATATTCTTTCATGGAAAGGTTTTCTGATCAAACGCAATAACCCTATTCACATGTTTTAAAATCATACCTTGTTCTAGATAGAATTTCAAATTTCTAGAATGAACAACATATTCTGTTTTGTTTAAAAGAGTTGTGCAAAGTTTGTTGTTATAATGTTCTGGAGCAAGAGGTAAATCTTTGTGATGTTCATGCAAATTTGTTGGATATTCAAGATCAACTTCTAAAATATATTCCATAATCTTCTTCTCCTGTAAGTTCTAAAATTGTTTCTTTCCATTCTGCTGTTGTATACGTTTTAGGATCCATCCACTTGATTTCGTTATATGGTAAATTTTGCATAAGTCCATACCCATAAAGGTTGTTTGCATCGACGTACAACAAATAGTTTTCGGGCTTTGTCTTATCAAAATCTTTTAAATATTTGTTATTTGCTTTCACATATCGTTTTAATACATTGAGAAATGCCTCCGCGAATACCTTTTTCGATCATCAAATACATATTATAAATCACTAATTAATTGTAATTCTATCTTCGTTAATTTTAACATAGCATCCCATGCAAGACTGGGAGCTGTTAGATAGTGTGCTGGATCAAGTTTATAGCAATTCAAACAAATATTCCTAAAATTTTCAAAGATATCAGCGAGCAATAGAACATCTTGAATGTTATAGAGATCGGAGTAATTTCCTAGATTTTTTACTTTTAATTTGTTCCATACATTTAAGTAGTGTTTGAAAATCTTTCTCAGATATGCTCTCGTCTGTCAAAAGTGAATAGAAATCTTGAATTCTCAATTCTTCTGTGTAATCAAGTTTTTCAATACTGTCGATAAATTCGTAAGGAAATATGCCTTTTCCAGATAGAATTTTAAAGATTTCTTCTTCGTCATTTGGTTTGTCTATCTAGAATTGCGTTCAGACCATCTTGTATAAAATGATTTGTATGTTTGAAATCATCTTTTTTGAGGTTTTTAGCTAACTTTTCTATAGACGATGCCATAAATCTGAACGTATCTACGAAAGAAAACTTGATGAACTTTCTTGGTTTATCATCTTCAAACTCATACCCATATCCTGAATTTACTGAATAATTTATGTATTTTTCATCGGTGTTTGCGATCAAATCAACATTACCATACTGTTTTGCCAACTCTTTTATGTACAAATGAGTATCATAATTTGACATATTGTGACAGAAAACTGGAATATTTTGAGGAAATTTGAGATTCAGATTACAAGATAAATGAGCAGCACCTCGAAATTTGCCGGTTAAATGACAATGATCTCGTACTTTTTTTCTTGTTTGATTATCAAAACCCTCACATTCACAAATATGACAAAGACTGGAATTTTGGTACGCTAATTCTTCTTCTTCGGTCAATTTCATAGGTTTTTTGTTTCTTAGAATTATACTTTTTAGCTATGTATTTTGATATTTTTATTGAGTTCTTCAAACAATTTTGCAGGAACATTTGGCAAATCTTCTTCATTTTTTGCTCTATAACATATAGGTTTGTACATGCGATTTGTCACATTTGACACTAAATATAGAGTAAAACCATAAGGAATGTGCTTCTGAATCTTGGTTGTAATCGATCTTTGTGGATTGTTCTTGCATGTCGGAATTTTTTCTAATATGCTCTCAAAATCCATATAAATAACGTACGGATGAGAAAATTTCTTTTGATAATTAGTAAATGTGTTGTTTGACCTGGAAACGGCATAATTGGCTTACAAACTTCGTGTTGTTTGCAAATTTCTAAATGATCTGTTAAATCTCCAGATTTGTAGAAATGGCTTAAACATCTTCTGCATAGAAATTTTCTTTCCTTACACTTAGATAACTGAGAACTCACAAGTTTATTTAAATCTGTTATCAAAACATAATGAGATTTTTCATCTTGTTTAACATACAATAAATCGATTTCTAACTCGGCGTCATAAATTTCTGAAATTTGTAACGGAACAATATTAATTTTTTCATCATAAGTATAGATATTTATAGACATTTTTGGATATTTTGTACTTGGAATTTACTGCTTCGTTTCTCGAATAATTGTATATCTTTTAAAGACATTGGATAGTCGAACCCAGAAAATATCTCGTCATTTACAAATTTTTCATATTGTTTTACACGTTCAGGATGAAATTTTGATTTTTCAATTGCACATCGGATAGAGTAAATAAAGCAATAGTCATCTTCATTTTTGATATTTACACAAGCTTTCTTTACCTTTATCTCTTGTGGTAAATCGATATATGATCCTGCGTTCATAAATTCGTGTTTATTAAGGCTCAAAATCAGTTGTTTACAGCGTTTTAATGTCCATCCAGAACCTCGATTTGGATGATTTGTCTGTTTCTCGATGTGTTAATTTATTAAATTGGTTTAGAAATAAAGTCGTTTACATCAAAGATCTCGTCTGCTTTTATAGTAAAGTACATTGGACAAGTTTGTGTTTCACCGTTCACTAAAGTTCGTTCGTATTCGCATTCTAAAGAGAGATATCCTTTACTATTTTTCACAGTTTCTTGAAATTTTTCGATTAAACTTTTAATTTCTGGGCGCAAAATAGAAAGATATTTGTAAATTGACATGAAATTGTCCGTTCAAATTTGTTAAAATGTATTGCTTAAATAGACCGTGTATTGAGGATAAAACTTCTACATCAATGATATTTTCAGGTTTCTCATTAATCGTTTTATCAATTTCTTCGATCATTTCTGACTTAGTTTTTTCGTTAGTTTCGATAGCCAATTTTTCAGCTATTGAATGAATTTTTTCATCATTAAATAGATTGAGATCTTTTTTACTTTCCTTAAAATTTTTCTTTAGTTCACGCAATTTTTCTATATTATACATGTTTTGGTGATCGGCAATTTGATTTTCTTTAGCCCAAGTCCTCAAATAATTTAGTTCTTTTTCATAAATGTCTTTTGTTTTTTAGATGATTTTTCGAATTGTAATGTCGAGTATAGTAATGTTCAAAAATGTCTTTTTTGCAGTACGGGCAGGATATCTTTTTCCTCTCCATTTAAATAGGGAAAATTTGAATCTGCCAAGTTTTTACTATTTAGTAAAATATCTTTTTATTAAGCTGAAAAATAGCAATAATTCAGTAGATTTCTAAGGATTTTTTATCAAAATTTGATAAAAAATTAGCACAATTTATGTAGAAACAGCGTTAAATGTTTCTATTTATATAGGAAAAATTTAAAGATTTTGATACAAATCAGCAGAATTTATGATTTAACAGCGTTAGATTCTTCTATTTATATAGGGAAAAATTTGTATAACTCAGACTTGAGAAAAGTGGAGAATTTTACTAGAATTTGACACAAATCAGCACAAATTGTAAGTAAAACAGCTGTAGATTCTTCTATTTATTATAGAAAAATCTGTAAACTAAGACTTAAAATTTTTGAAAAAATAGTATAATTATAGGACAAAATAGTACTTTAATTACTATATTGGTTTGTAGGGGGCAATTTAAATTCTTTATACTCAGTTTTTTCAATAATTTTTTCTTTAACTTTTCCAAGATTTTTCATTAAGATTTTAATATATTTACAACAGAATTTTCGTAGATATGAGATTGATTCGAAGCATATTTCACTAAGTTTCAGCTTAAGAAAGTAGAATCAAACAGCTATAGATTCGGTTATTTTTCATTCGTGATTTACAGATTAGTTTTATGGTTCAATGAACAGTATTTTACATTGATTTTCTGTCTGTCCCAAAAGTGTCCTAGAAACCCCATATTCATATCTACTTATATATATATATATATATATATATATTATATATATATATATATATATATATTTAACATTTTTCTGGGACAAGGTAACCTA
>NW_025779629.1:0-59012 GCF_021130785.1 Homalodisca vitripennis | reverse complement strand
TGGAAATTTGAGGACAATGCTTAGCTAGCCCTTGAGTTCACATATTCTCTTTGTAGCCCAGTTGGAGAGACCCTTATCCACCCCATTTTTTTTTCTAATTATTTTTTGTTTACTTTCATAATGTTTGTTTTTAACTCTTCATGTCATAGATTGCTTAAATTGATTTGTAATAAATAAAAACCTAAATGAGTTTCATATCAAATTACATAAAAATCATCTTTCAGGCTTGCTTGGACGAGGGTGGTGTGTCCACATACTGATATTTAAAGAATCGTGCCTATACATTAAATAATGCTTATACGTACGTTGAGAAGAAATGTGTTCGTTTAGCACACTTCAGTAGCCATTTCATATTTGTAATAAAGAATATTATTATCTTAGATTTGACCTAGAAATAGTTACATATAATACGTCATACTTTCAAGAGGTTACGGTACATATGAAGGAAAATAATCAAAAACACATTAACTCTGATGTGATTTTAATTTGGTTAATTAACAAAAATCGTGCCTGATAAGAAAGTTTTCTTAAAGTTAAATAAAAAAAAAAACAATTAACTGTAATGTTATAAAATGCATTTACAAGAACCAATTATTTGTAATTTGTAACTTTTATTACCAATCCCAACGGTTACATTATCAAAACACACCTGTCGGTTCCAGGGCATAAAGCGAGCACGATCACTTTTTATAATTAGCTTTTTAAAAACAGGGCTTCGATGAATTGTCTCCGAGTATTGGGATAGCTCCCACACTTGATTACAATTATTACCATGGCAGTTTTGTAAAAGCCTGTTGTAAGATTTACAATATTCGGGCTGTGAAATCATGTTAGCATGTAATTTGTGTTGCCTTGTTATGGCACTTACAATAATTTAGAATAATAGCCACTTTTATTAACGTAAGTGCAGTGCCCAATCCCAAAGGTCTTGATGCTGTAATTCAAATCAGTTTGTAAATCCCGTAAAATCTTGCGTGATTGAAGCAACAAGTGACATTCCTAATTTACCGCAAATTAAACATTTAGGATTTGGGGGACCGATTCCACTAAAAAGGATACCAAGAGTTCAGTGGACATGCATAGACAAGTTTTTTAATAATTTTTTCGGAACTGGTGCTGACACACACCCATAACCTGACTGATAATATACTCTCATAAAAATAGAGCTTCTCAAATCTACCCCCGGGAATTGTTGAGCTTATAAACAACTCCATTAACGTGTTCTAGCTTAAAAAAGTGACTAGGTGTAATATTATCCTTTCTATATTACAAATGTTTCGGGGGGCCGGGGGGGGGGGGAGAATTAAGACCTCCTGAACTCCTTCTTATACGCCCATGCTGATGTCAACATACTGGACAATCCACTATCCGACTTCAGAGGTGCTTCATAACCACTCTTGGTGCTTGTTTGCACATTCCGGCACTTCCACTATCAATAATAAAACCGTTTCCTTAAACCAATCTGTTCATATTTATTTAAAGGGTTTATAAATTGGTTTCGTTCTACCAGGACATTTTTCCATATTTTTCTAATTATGGTGGTTTCCAGTAATATAACACAGATCATTCGATAACATAAAACAACAATGAAGGAAGGAAGATAGGACCTGTTACACTCCCTAAAAAGACCATCTAATTACACTAAAAAGCAAATTTTATAATACTCCCGTGCATCAAAGATATTTAAGATAATCTTGACCCTAAAACGACAGAGAGAGGCGGAATATATTATAATTGTGTCCGGTACAGTGCACAGAGGAGAGTTGCAGCCGCTTCTCTCTCACGACTCTCCTACATTCTACGTTATAATCTTCATTTATTCAGGAAAAATTTTTTAAAAATACAAATTAAACCTCCACTCTACCGTTAGGTAAAGAAGGGCCACTTCAAATACTGTTTAAAAGTTAATTGTAAACATTGCTTTTGCTCATTTGCGCTAAATTGAGAAAACGCCAATGCAGTCTTGTTCTGGGTAGACAGACGGATGCAACGTCTCCTGTCAAGAGAACATTGCGGTCGTGTAAGTCGTGTTTAGGATTCATGTTCTCTGGGAATAGTATTTACAATTGGCATTACATTAATTATAGGTCAAGTTTAATCTGAATACTATCAAAAATACGTAATTGTGTAAGGAATATTCCGTCCTATGAGAAACATTTATACAAAAATATTAGTATACAGGCAGATCAACATACAATTACCTGTGAAACTCCACAGTGCAAAAGGTCCCAAACAATAACTATGGAAACAAGAACAGAAAACAATAGATTAGGCCGATATGATTTGTGTTATGTTTTCAGGTTGTGGCCCCGGCATACCCAACAAGAACCTAATTTTCCACCACAATGATCATAATGACGTCCACAACCTAAATAGGAGCAGGAGTACACTTTCCGCTAGGACGTTGCTCTTTGGTGATCCTGCAGGTGCACATTACCCCCAAACTACCTGCTCCGTAGCTAGATGGTACGGCACTATATGAATAGTAGATTAAGTGTTGCAAGACTAATGGCCGATCTTCGGCATCCGTAACCTGAACCTACCTGTTGGGTTCCACTCCCGTTCGATCTTTGTCACATTCTGTTGCTGCGCCACGGTACTCTCTGGTTAACCCATTGCGGATCGTATTGTTTTGGCGCGCGGGCACCAACGAGCATGAATTAATTTGCGGTCAGCGGGCGAAACGAACAGCAATAGTGCGCAACATCGTATCGCTCGGTATTGTTGAACTGGATTCCGGTTTATAAAAATATCTCTCTATATTCTTAAAAACAAAATAATTAAATGCAATATATTGTTTATGAACTATTGTAATATTTTCCTTACATATAAAATAAAAACAACTTACATTTTGCAGCTTGTAGTTGCGACCGTTGCTTGCTATTATACCGCTATTATTATTATCGCCGACAACCAATCAAGAAGCGCTAAAAGCAGAGAGTAAACTTCATATGAATGATTTTTAAACTTCGACATACAACTGCGATTCTGTAGGATATTTATAAAAACTTTTGAAAACTGAACGTAGACCGTTAGTTAAACACTCTTAGTTAGAAAACCCCAGAGTGTAACACAGATCGAACGGGGAGTGGAAACCAAGAGGACGAACAGCTTAACCAGAGAGGACCGTACGAGCAGCTCCAGAGTTTAACACAGATCGAACGGGACTGGAACATAACAGGACAAAACGCTTAAACCAGAGTGAGGACCGTGGAGCAGCCCCAGAATGTAACAAAGACCGAAAAGGGAATGGAACCCAACAGGACAAACAGCTTAACTAGATAGTAACCGATCGCCCAATCTATCAGACGTTAGTATAACTATTGAACTATATTGAGGGAAAACTTAAAAGCAGACTGCTTTTGAGACCTGAGCTCGTCAGTGATCCGCTTGTTTGTCCTGTTTTGCTCCACTTCCGTTTGATATTTGTTACATTCTGGGGCTTCTGCACGGTACTCTCTGGTTAAAGCGTTTTGTCTGTTGTGTTCCAGTCCCGTGCGACCTGTGTTACACTCTGGGGCTGCTCCACGGTCCTCTCTGGTTAAGCGTTTTGTCCTGTTGTGTTCCAGTCCCGTTCGACCTGTGTTAAACTCTGGGGCTGCTCCACGGTTACTCTCTGGTTAAGCGTTTTGTCCTGTTGTGTTCCAGTCCCGTTCGACCTGTGTTAAACTCTGGGGCTGCTCCACGGTACTCTTCTGGTTAAGCGTTTTGTCCTGTTGTGTTCCAGTCCCGTTCGACCTGTGTTAAACTCTGGGGCTGCTCCACGGTACTCTCTGGTTTAAGCTTTTTGTCCTGTTGTGTTCCAGTCCCGTTCGACCTGTGTTAAAACTCTGGGGCTGCTCCCACGGTCCTCTCTGGTTAAGCTATTTGTCCTGTTTGTGTTTCCAGTCCCGTTCGACCTGTGTTAAACTCTGGGGCTGCTCCACGGTACTCTCTGGTTAAGCGTTTTTGTCTGTTGTGTTCCATTCCCGCCTCGATCTTCGTTACACTATGGGGCTCCTCCACGGTACTCTCTGGTTTAAGCGTTTTGTCCTGTTGTGTTCCAGTCCCGTTCGATCTTTGTTACACTCTGGGGCTGCTCCACGGTACTCTCTGGTTAAGCGTTTTTGTCCTGTTGTGTTCCATTCCCGCTCGATCTTCGTTACACTCTGGGGCTGTTCCACGGTACTCTCTGGTTAAGCGTTTTGTCCTGTTGTGTTCCAGTCCCGTTCGACCTGTGTTAAACTCTGGGGCTGCTCCCACGGTACTCTCTGGTTAAGCGTTTTGTCCTGTTGTGTTCCAGTCCCGTTCGACCTGTGTTAAACTCTGGGGCTGCTCCACGGTCCTCTCTGGTTAAGCTATTTGTCCTGTTGTGTTCCAGTCCCGTTCGACCTGTGTTAAATTCTGGGGCTGCTCCACGGTACTCTCTGGTTAAGCGTTTTGTCCTGTTGTGTTCCATTTCCGTTCGATCTTTGTTACACTCTGGGGTGCTCCACGGTACACTCTAGTTATAACGTCTACCTAACCCAGATTCTATGGTACAATTCATTTTATAACACGCAGCAGCTTATAACAGCCTTCTTTAATAATACATTAATCACTAGAATGGGATATATATATATAAGTATGTTTTAATCGGGTTCCACAGGCCTAAAATAATAGAGAAACACTTAAAGCCAATATTGTTATTTTATTTCCAATATCAAGAACATATAAATTTCAAATATGGATAATACTAATTTAAGTATTATAGTGATAACGTACGTAAACTGATTTAGTTAAGTACAAATAAGTTATTCAGTGATAAAACACTAGGCTGGATTAAACAAAACCGATCAGTCTGTTACTCAATGGAATAACACGCTTATAAACAGTACGTTGCATACAGATCCGCTTAGCTTTATGTCAGTTTAAATAAACACAGTAACTTTTCAGGAAGAGCTTATTTTATTTGTGTTCAAGTTGGAACCTTGTTCATTTTTTGTTATTACGTCTTTTAAGCTGACTACTTCACTCAAATCTACGATTTGAACAGAAAAAAATTAAACGGCAACGGACAAATTTTAACTCTGTTGTATGCAAACTTTTGGTATTTCTATGAAATACAGAGTTTCCTTCGTTGTTAAGCATATGTTTTTGATTATACAATCTGTATACATAACAAATTGGTCTAAAAATAATATATATAAAATAATATAAATTAAAATTGGCCTTTCTTATAGTATTAGGAAAAACTATAAAAAATTATGTTTGATTGTTCTATCGTACGGTAGGTAGTTTTGTTTTAGGTAAATCTACATATCTCCTTCCATAACCTTAAATTAGTGCAAACTAAGAACTAAAACATTGTAATTGTTTACCTGTTTATCGTAAATAAAGTACTCTAGTATAATTTAAAGTTGGGGAAACACATTTTTTATGTAGATTTTACAACCCATCGGAGTTTTATTACCTGAGGCTTAGTACGAGACAAAATTCATGTATCTATGTTATCTTTTATCTCCATATTTGCATAAAATTGCATCAGGCTTTATTTAATATATATTAGAATGTGAAGTGCGATGATTGTATGTCACTGCACGGGATGTGTCTAACACGTTAGCGAACATTTGTACATAGGTCATATGACTAAACCATTAGAGAAACGCGAAAATAACAGAATAAATGAATTTTTAAATAAAATCAGCACAATATTATGAAATTTTAACATGTGACAGAATATAACTCATACACCCTGACTACTAAAATAATACATTATCACTCGAGGACTTGGTGAGTTTATTTTTATTATTTAAACACTGAATATTTTGTATGCTACGAAGAAAAGAAACATTTCTATGGTGGTACATGTTTTATCCAAGGGATTTGGCTGAGCGACTTTGAGGCCTATAAGTAGGCCGGTAGAAATTTCTCTTTTTCTGTCGAGATAATAATAATAATAATAATAATATTTCTTTATTGCGGTAACAATTATAAAATTGCATACAAACGTCATAAATAAACATTTAAATAGTAAAAAGGTAGGCCCTAAACTTCATTCACTCACGCACACAGTCACATGGTTCTCTCATTCACTCTCATCTTCATTCTCACCAGGACAATCCTGCCACTGCCACACCAGAACCAGAGGATTTGATGGTGTTAGTTTTGAATTTCGTCCCAGCGGCTCTCCATAAACTCGTCAACCGAGTTAAAACACCCCCGACAGCAAAAAGATGTCTTAGTCGAGTTTTAAATTTTTTTTTGGTCATTCAATTGTTTGATCTCTTCAGGGAGCTTATTGATTAGCTTGACACCAACCTCAGACGGCTAACGTTCGAATGCTGCAGTTCTGTGTTGTTGAACGCGGAAGTTGGTCCCTGCCTCTAGTCCCATACTGTTGAACGTCCCCTGCCTTGCACCAAGTTACACTTAGAACGGCAGTACAGGACAACCTCCAGGATATAGAGACAGGGCAAAAGTCAGCAATCCAAGCTCCCTGAAGGTGTTTTTGCATGAATCTCTGAAGTTCAATTTAGAAATGATTCGGACAGCTTTCTTTTGACTTCTAAATACACGTTCGAATTTGTATTTAGAACAGCTGCCCCACAGTCTCAAACCGTATGTCAGATGTGGATATACCAAGCCAAAGTAGGCCGTTCTTAGTATATCCAAAGAGCAGAATTTTGCAAGGTTCCGTAAGGCATAAATGCCTGAGGTAACCTTTGAACAAATGCCGTCAATGTGGATCGTCCCAAGTCAGCCCTCGATCTAGGTGCATTCCGAGGAACTTGGTGGAATCAGTTTCTTCTATTAGAACATCATCCGCCATCACGGCAGCGAAGTTGTCAGGTTCTTGCTGCCGGAGAAAAAAATTGACGACGCTTGATTTGGAACTGTTGGCCCTCAGATTTAGTGTTAAAAAATACTGAATACATGAATTCAGTTCTAAAAATGAGTTGATTTCTAATTCATCTTTTGTTTTTGCTCTGATGCAGAGAGTTGTATCGTCAGCATACTGAACCATCCATCCCCGTAAGGATCGATGAGTTCAATCTGTTGACGTACACAAGGAAAAGGACAGGTCCAAGGATAGATCCCTGTGGGACACCAATAAGTCATTTGAACCTTTCCTGACAGGGTATTCGCAATCTGCACACACTGGCTTCTATCCCTGAGGTAAGACGAGATCCATTCGTACGGCAGACCTCGAACACCACATGTCGTCAACTGGTACAACAGTGTTTCGTGATGTACACAGTCGAATGCTTTAGAGAGGTCTAGAAATATGCTTAACACATGTTCTCTTCTCTCAAGGCCATCGACAACTGTATCGATTTAGGTCTGTGACCGCATCGATTGTTGATTTGTTTTTTCTGAAACCAAATTGTTCGGAACAGAGGATTTCAAAACGATCAAGAAAATTTTCAAATCTGACAAGAAAAATCTTTTCAAAAAACTTTGCTCATAACTGGGAGGATTGAAATTGAACGATAGTTGCTTGCTAGGCAAGGATCGTCTTTTTTGAAAAATGGGTGTGCGACTTTCCGCAGATTTCAAAAGGGAGGGGAAAATGCCTTGTGCGAAAGACAAGTTGATCAAAATTTGTGAGTGGAGCCAAAATATGCTTAGAGCAACGTTTGAGCAGCCACACAGACATGCCGTTGATGTCACATGATTTTTTTTTGGTTTCAATCCCTGTATCCAACGCGGGCCACCTCCTTTCCTCACTCACAGGAGACAGTGCCATGGATGAGACCGGTCCCATCGATGACACTTCGCTGCAATTGAGGCCTTTGAATGATGGGTCAAGTGATGCAACAGATGAAAAAATGAGTTGAATTCACTTGCCACTTTAGAGGGATCTGAAATAATTTTCGTCCCTGGATTTTGAGCTTTGGAATTTGGAAGTTTTTTGAGCAATTTGGCTGTGTTGTTTCATTTTTTTCATAATGCCCCAAGCAGTTTTGGAAAAGTTTTCGCAATTTTTTCAATTTTGTTTCAATTTCACGTGCTTTTTGCAGATTTTATTGTTTTCCGATATTTGCTCTAGAAATTTCTAAAAAAGTTTTAAATTGTTCATTTTTCGGTGCTAATGTAAATCGAATGGTAAAATTTGAGCCGTTCACGTAATTCTAAAATTTCCTTCGTCACCCAAGAATTTTGTTTTGCTTGTTTGCGCTCTTTAAAATTTTTGAAAGGACAAGTTATATTTAAGTGATAAAAAAAAGATTATGAAACGCGGTGTAAGCTTCATCTACGCTTTCAAGATTGTCTAAAAACGACCAGGACTCATTTTTTAAAAACGTATTCAAAAGGGCAATGTTTTCCGAGCTAGTGTCTCTTTTGATTTTGGATAACGGGTGTTCAATTTCTGGCTGAAAGTTACTACTGATAGTGGTCTCCTGAGCGAAGTGGTCAGAGATGGCCGCATTGAAAACAGTGACTGAGGCGTTTGGAATGTTTGTGATGACGTTGTCGATGGCTTTACTCGATGTGGCGGTCACTCGTGTTGGCGTGTCTACTGACCAGATCAATCCGAAAGAATTTAGGATGTCGCGTAGCCGCTGGGTCAGGGGATTGGTGTGGTCTAAAACATCAATGTTAAAGTCGCCAGTTATGATAAACTTGGACGACTTCAAACAGATAGAATTTAGAAGATTTTCAAAATTAAAAAAAAAATATTGCTGCATCCGTTTGGAGAACGATATAAACCGATAATGTAAATTGTAATTTTATCATCAGAATTCAGGCCGATTTTTATTCCATCCACTTCAAAATCTAAATCACAACTGTGAGTCAACTTGTGTGGAAGGAATTCAATATCTGATTTTAACGAAAATTGCCACACCTCCCCCTTTAAAATGAGTTCGATCGTAAGATGTTGCCAATTTATAGTTGTCAATCCTGAACAGTCTGACTGTTTCAGGTTTGAAACCATGTTCAGAAATAACAAAAACGTCAGGATGCAGTTCGATGTGAGATGATGTGAAACTTGCATTACTGTGTGAATGTGTGTCCATCTGCCTATCTGCAGGGCATCTGTAGAATGAAATGAGCGATTGATTTTAATGTTTGTATGCATCTTCTTGCGACACTTATCGTGGCATAATCCTTTTGCCTCTACTCACACAGAAGGGTAGTGCTATTAGCAGACCAGATTACATGACATGTTCGTACAATATAAATTTGTTTAAACGGAGAGTGATATTAAAATATTTCTACATGTTAGTATTACTATTGGAGATGTCTTCATAATACCATTATTTATAAATATCCCTTCACTAGATAGATAATTAGGCCTACTTTTAATTATTTCGAAAGGTAATAAATGAAAACAGAGAATTTTAGATTTAATTAGAGCGTAATTTAATGTAAAACTCAACTGTACATATTTTCAGCATATATATTTATAAGTGAGCAAGATTTATATTGTTGCTTGAAAATGCAAAATGTTTTCGCTACGACAATAGTGGCAAAAACAGTGCTTGTTTTTTGGTTGAGTAGAGATAGTAAATCTTATTACTGCTAATGTGAGAATATAGAGTTTGATTTGCCAGTTAGCTAATATAACAGGTTAATACATGTATGGTTCAGAACCCGTGTTAACTCTTTGGCCGCTGGTTAACTTTGACTTAAAACCTAATTACCATTTTCTTAAAATGAATTGCTCTTAAGTATAAAAATACTATACTTACAACGTTCATACATTCTGCACATCATTTATGTCATATTCGTTCATGAACATGACGACACAAAATGTATATAAACAATAGAAAAACTTATATTCTTATAGCCTAATATTTAACTATTTTCTACATATATTTGAATGATTACAATATTTATTACAGTCCAGGAGCCAATATAAACTTTAACATAAATGTTGGGTAAGCACAAAATCTGGTTTTTCATGAACCAATGGACACACTTTCCCTAAGACAGAAACCGATCGTCAGCTACATTGTGGTGTAGGTGGAAATAAGCATCAAAAGGGTTAAAAATATGAAATAACATTTTTCTGATGATCTTGAAACATTTAAAAAAAACATTAGATACACACGTGTATCAAATCAGTTACCACATATATACCCTAACGATGATCCATTCATTACCTTTATATTTTTTGGACTCTGATATAACTAGTATTCGCGTCTGACGGTCGTCTTTTAAGTGTATCTAGCTAAAAATGTATAATGTCAGAAATATTTTCGCTTTATGTCAAGCTTTTATATACCCCCATTTTTCAACCACAGCTTAAACTAGCGTGTCTGCCGATAGATGTATTACCGAGTAAAAAAGATATATATATATATATATATATATATATATATATATATATATATATATATGTATATATATATATAATTTGTATTTGGCCGTATCTGTCACATATGCGTTTTTTTTCTTTTTTTTTTAATAAGCAAACTAACATATGGTCAGAAGACCAAATACCTGTTAAACGAATTTTTATTTACATTAAATTGTATAAATGACAATAACCTTATTTAATTTCAATAAACATTGAATCAAAAAAAGTACTTGCTCCGCCGGGAGCAATATATACGAGATATATTTCAAGAAAACCAGGTTGTGTGATTATTTAGAAAAAAAATCGGCTCTCACTTCCTAGACTGTGTCATTATTGCCATTATGTCATTATCTTCCCACTCATTGAGGAACGAGGAGCAGCAAAAAGAGGGTCTATTAGCTCGGACTGCAGATATCCAGAGGTTGGCTCAAGTCCAAATGTCCCACTGCCACCGTGACTTACTTATATCGAGGTCTAGTGAATAGGTCACGCGACACTATAGTGCATCTTTTATTTATTATTTATTTATAACATAAATCACCTGATCCTTACAGTTAATGAAGTTGACACACAACATGGTGGTTGTGATTCCTGACTTATGCGTGTCACAACGTCCTGGTTGGATTTGTTTATTTTAATCTAGTATGCAATTATGTGTTAGGTTCTTTATTTACCTGAAAAAGGGATCAGATTTCAGATCTTGAAAACGTTGGTTTAATGACTTTTTGTATCACTGAACGCTGGCAAATGTCCGGAGAAATTGTGTTTACTTCACAGGTAAACACAAAAGACTAAGGTAAGTGGTTTTTAAGACTACAAAAATTAAGTTGTATTAGCCATAGTTTAATAAACTCAATTTGTAATCATTAGTCTCGTTCCTTTTAGAAAATATTTGAAACCTTCAGTAATTTTCTTTCATCCATTCTTACTGTTGTATATAGTTATAAATAGCAAGAGCCCGTTAGAACTTTTAAATTTAAGAAACAAAACACAGGCATAAGTACCGCAGATAAGTTGTATCTAAAACAAATCCTAGTATGTGGTTAGCTACATGCCGTTAGTACACGAGTCTTCACAATTTAGAAGCCTCGGTCGGTTAATATTCCCACAAAAACTGGCGAATACCAATTTATTTATACGCCTGTAGGATGGTTGATGATGAAGTAAAGGACATTTTTCATATTCCAAAATGTTGAAACAGGATAACAAAAAATGTATAGTATGACGATATCGTCACTCACCTGCGATTAAGTTTCCAGTTTCGGCGCATCGAACGTTGAATAACCGTTAAATAGTGTGACTTTCAATAGCTGTTTATTTATACGCCTGTAAAAAGGATGGTTGATGATGAAGTAAAGGATATTTTTCATATTCCAAAATGTTGAAACAGGATAACAAAGAATGTATAGTATAACGATATCGTCACTCGCCTGCGATTAAGTTTCCAGTTTCGGCGCATCGAACGTTGAATAACCGTTAAATAGTGTGACTTTCTATAGCTGTTTATTTATCTTAGTTTTATCCTCTATTATTCTGTGAAAAATAAATGAAACATTTTTAAACGAATTATTCCTATTGTCTGAAACAGATTTTCAAAAGAAGTAGTGTCGTGCGATTAATAATGTGTTTTTAATCATAGGAGTCTGAAATGTTAAAATTTGATTAAAGCTATGATAATGTTCTGTTTTTTTTTTTTTTTTTTTTTTTTTTTTTTTTTTTTTTTTTTTTTTTTTTCAAAAATAGGGTGTATACGCAATGTTAGTACACGTGGGCACATCATATGGCATTGTAACATTTGTCCTGGAAGTTCATTTGTGTCTCTAATTATTTACAATAAACATTGCAATGGAACCCAATTTAATAAACAAAAACCTGAATCTATTTTTTGACAAGATATCTCTAAAATTGTTTCCATCTGTAGACTTGTAGTTTTACATGAAACTTCATCTCAATATAGGTAGACAACAATGAATCCAATTATATATACTTGTTCCATGCACCCTCAGCGTATTCGGTTACGTGACACGTGATGTAGCGTACTTGTTGTATTAAGCATTTTCATTAAACTTTATTTTGGAAGAAAGAAATATTTTTTTTGCTTTATACATTTAATATATATCGAATATCATATAGTATAAAGTATACGTACGCCACACTACGTATCGTTACAGTATTCACTGAGGTTGCATAAAAAATTACAAATCTATAGCTCATTTCGCTTGTGATATGTCCTGTGGAAAGGTAGACAGAGAGACAATCATACAAAAAAATTACTTGGCACGGAAATGACGCATCAAAGGGACTCGTTGTTTTTAGAAATAAAGCTTCATTCTAAGTTAATTTTCTAGATATGAAATATTTATCGACATACCTAACAACATGATACATTCCATTTTTGACGTGACAACGTCTTAAATTAGGTTGCGGCTCGGAGTCACTCATGAAAAAAGTGTAACGCCCGGTAACGTTACGATGCCCGTCCAGTGGGTCCGCCGCACGGGATAAAGCAGATAACTATGTTTATTCGTGAAAATGTGGAGTGCTTAGATTCGTCATTTACAACAACTACAACAATAAACGTAAATAATTGTACACTGATATTTCATTATCGTAAACTATGATTTGATTGATTAATTGTTAGATTGACACAAAAGTTGAGAAACTGAGTTTATAGGTTATGTCATACTATTGACAAATGTTGATAGTGTTAAGTAAATTATTAGTTTAAATCACTCTGCAATCAATCGTAATTCAGTCGATTGAGAAGAAACAGCGCGTATTGCTACTCAAACATTTAAAATAACAAATTATAACCTCTAACCTGTCATAACAGTGCGACCAAACAAACGAACTAAAACCGACCAATCACCACGCGCGGAGTTAGAATTTAACTGTGTTTAGCAAGAATTTCAAATTCCAATTTTAGTAAATGTTTTATTCAACTTTACCATTTACAATAACAAATTTTAAATAATTTCAAATTATGTACAATGTTTTAGTAAACAAAATATATTTCTATAGTTAAAATTTGTGCAATTCTTATTTTCATTCAATTCCTTGTTCCTATTGTGCAATTTAATAATATTCATATCAATAAATATTCTACCGAGAAAAAGACGTTGTCACGTAAAATCTTCGCCCGTAAAACCGACTTTAAAGGCAACCATAATTTTTTTAAATTAAATTTGGTTGTTCAATGTGTTTAAATAATGAATGTGCATACACTTTGTCACTATAAAATAATTTTTGTATGTATTAAATTTTTTCGGCTATATTTGTTAATATGACACATATTTGAATCTTTTATGGGGGTACTGAGTGTGCTAAGAAATTTAATTTTATTCTGCTATATTCTCGTAAATGTAAAAGTAAGTATTCACAAACGCTGAGCCATGCACCATCACCAAACTCAGTTTTTCTAATATTTAAATTATCAAAGACAGAAACTAAATTGCTTAAGCATCGCGGAGTGAGTGATAGGCATAACAATAATTAAAAATCGATCAAACACTTTATTTTTGTAACAGAATGTATAGCGTCGACACGTATACTTAAGACACAGAGGTGACGGAATAGAAAGGCTTTTATAACAGTTCCATTACATTAAGTACGTGATGTGTGTGTGTGTGCGTGCGTGCGTGCGCGCGCGCGCGCGTGTGTGTGTATGTGTGTGTGTGTGTGTGTGTGTGTGTGTGTGTGTGTGTGTGTGTGTGTGTGTGTGTGTGTGTGTGTGTGTGTGTGTGTGTGTGTGTGTGTGTGTGTGTGTGTGTGTGTGTGTTTTGTATCTAATATTCCCCATTTAATTACGACGAGTCGTAGTGCAGAGCATCGTTTGAGTTTGTTATTGGTCACTTTGGAGAAGTGATTGTGTAACAATGTGTACATCTGTATCACGACTGCGTCCCAGTTCATATTTGTACTTCTCAGCTCAATTTGTGTAGTTTTATTATCAAATAAGCTTGCATTACAGTATATTGTTGAGTTTACCTCTAGTTGACATTCTCTTTAGCGCGGCATGTGGAAACTTTCATCAGTCATGACTCCTATGATCTGAAGTCATGTTCGTCTGAAGACATAAACAAATAGTCGACAAAGAAGTTCAAAACTAAATTTCTATGTAGATTTGACGACATATACACTTCCATTACCAAATATTTTAATGTCTCAGGTTCTTTTTACAATTAAAGAATAGGGTAGATTTTAATCATCGAAAGTAATGTTGTACTTTATTGCGACATAGAAGGATGGCAAATGTCTGATTACACTTTCAATCATGAATAGATTTTTTCCAGAGTCTGCAAGACTGTACTGTTTTTGAGTAACATAACATTACTTATAACAGGAAGATAAGTACAATTTTATACGAGTACTTGTATAGTTTTAAAAAGTAACTAAATTATTTAATTTATTTTAATTTTAGTAACACTACCTTAATTTAACAAGTGATAATTAATTTAATACAATGTATTCCGTATCTATTCTCAATACTAATAATGCTACCACTCTACGGATTATACTGTTATACATAAAGCCCTTTAATATGTTGATAACAGATATAAAAAAAATGAGTTTTTATTGTTGTTTTCAAAACAATATTTTGAAACTCAAGAATGATCAATATATTTCTATAAATAATTCGTTATATTCCATTTTAATCATTTTATATGGCACAGATGATCTCCATACACCTTACACATTACCTAGTGCTGACTGTCTAACTCTGAGTAATTATATGTTAGTTAACATGTATGTTAAAAATATTACACGACACAGGAACTTATCAATAATATTTTACTCATTGTATTGCTAGGCCATTCAAAACGGAATAATGTAATTGGAACAATTAAATTTTTAATATGTTTAAAATATTCTCTTATAAGAATAACTTTTATGTTAGTAATTGAATTATCTACCATTAAGGCAAGGAAAAATACTAGAATTAGGGAACGGATTTTATAAAACACGTTCCAAAACCAAAATAAATAGTGTCTTTATTACAATATGACAGTATCTTAGAAATTAAGCCCATAATACAAACGAGACAAGTGTGGAATCATCGCAACATTAACACATCGAACACGATCATATAGGATGCTTCCTATATTATTGAATTATTTGTAGGAATATTTTTATTTTTAATTAAGAGAATTGTAAACTTATATAATAGTTGAATTGTAAGATTGTGAGCCTTCCAGCAGTGCTGAATTTCTTGTCAATTCGGGTTCAAGGAATGCTAGAAGCTTCCTTTTGTATGTAGGTATTGAGCACAGGTTACATGTTTGGGTTGGATAGGTACCATTCAACACAGACATTGTGTTGCTCAATTTTGATTGGCCAATGTTAGCTTGATTAGATGGTGGGAGGGACTTCTAGATCCTTCCGGTGGCTTCAACCACTTTTTCAGGAGATTCTTTGCTGTGTGCTCAGAGAGTGTAGACGTATTAAGGTTTAGCCTACTCTTGCCGTTTTTGATTTTTCGGGAAGAAGGTTGAGTTTGTTGAGTTGTAAGATTAAAATTTATTTTCAAAATTTAAAGTCTCAAGTTTGAATTAATTAATCTATAATAGTCATTTTAGTTACTTGGAGAAGTCTTCAGCAGATGTGCGAGGTACTGTGAAAGTTAGAATTTAATATTGAAATAGAAGATTACTTGATGATCTTTTCCTGTTCAATTTGGTTTAATCAGGAATAATCTACTGCAAAAGAAAATTTATTTAATCTTCTGAGATTCTATATATATTTTAACAAGTTCCTAAATTTAACATTCAAAGCCAAGCGGATAATTCTAGATAATTCAATAATTTGTAAATTGGAAATTTACAGAAAATAAGTAGTTTGAAATTGATACAATTTTGACTTTAACTGGTTGGACATTGTCTTTGTTCATAAATTAAATATTAATATTATCTTAATTTGTTTGATTTTTATTTTGAGAAGAAGTCGTATTTTATTATTTGTTGTATTTTATATTATAAGAAGATTATTTTATTTTGAAGTTTAATGAAGATTTTTTATTTTGAGTTTTGTGTTGAAACATTAGCACTGAGAACTTGAAGGACACAATTATTGAATGATTGATTGATTGTTAGTTTTTAAGACTGGACTTGTGAACTTTTGATGGGTTAAAAACATGAAATAATTGAGAATAAATTCTAAGTAAAAAAGATAGCTTGGCGTTGCTGTATTATTGATTTTAAATTTTATTAAAATTACTATTATTTTATACTGAGTTTAATTATTGAATTCCATTGGAACTTGTGCATTCTTAAAATAAAGGGTTATTAGTTCAGAACACAATTAATCGCTCTTATACTAAAACAAAAATAGTTGTGATTTGTTTATAGAAGATAACCTTACTATAGACACGTTACATAATTGCGCCACTCTGCTAGGTATAATTGAGCGGTTGATGTGAAGGAGATTTGAACAGTGATTGGTGTTTGTGTGAACTTTTAAGGAAGATTAAATTAATTGATAAATTATTTTTAATAAAAAATAATTCTGTTAGGAATAAACGGTAATATAAAGTGACTATTGTGAACAGTGCTGAACTTTAATTAGTGAACGATGTCACTGAAGGTGGGCCTACTTATTAAAGAAGAAGTGTTGTTTGAATTTAAATTTAGGGGTATTTATCGTAAACCGGTCTGTGGCCGTAGAGTCAAGAAAAAGATTATGACAACTTATTAAATTAAAGGTATTAGTCAATGTGGAACATCTTAGAGGGGATATCAATATATAATGATTGTTATGGAAGATATGAATAAATTCACTTGGTGTATTCCACTGCGGGAAATAACATCAGGTAATGTGATAAGAGCCTTAGAAAATAGTATTACTTAATAATTTCTCATTACCTGAATGAATATTGGATGACAACGCAACTTGTTTAACTAGTGAAGGATAAAATTTTTTTTAATTAAAAGGGGAGTGTCTACCTACGAAGTTTAAATCAAGTTTTAATTGTTTATTATTCTGAAAATAAAAGAGGATGGGCTAAAGATTTGGGAAAAATTCAATTATCAGTAAATATTAAATTCAATGAAAGTGTGAAATCAACCCGTTTGAACTGTTGTTTAATTATAAACCAAATAATAGTTTAAGATTGAGGTGGAATCTGAAGAACTTAATAGATAATGAATTAAGGGGAAAGAATAAAAATAAATTAATCAGTGCAGTCAAAAATTTGAAGCAACAATGTTTGAAAAATCAGAAACTAAGTAAATATGGTAACAATGTTAGATTTAAGAACGGTGATATTGTGTATTGTAAAGTTAATTTTCAGAGAAAGAAGTTGGATGCCATTAACGAAGGACCCTACAAAATTATTGCAGTAATTTTTAGATGTCAGTTTTATGGTGCAAGATCTGAGAGATGCAAATATATATAAGCGAGTTCACAGCATGAACATGAAGCTGGTAAAACAATGATGGTAAAATGAATATAGGTGTAGAAAGTGTATGGTGTAAATTTCAGGGTAGGACATGGACTGTGAGTGTTTAATACATGAAACTTGTACTATTAATGAGTATGAGATAATGTGAGATTTTATAAACAAACCAATTAGTTATAGATATTACTAATGTTTTATGAAATCTACATACATGTTACCATATGAGTGAAAGTACAATGAGACATGTGTTTAATTCACGCATACAGACACACTATATATATTTGGTGAATGTGAATCCTACCCTTCCTGTTGTAATAACAAATTTGGATGGAAAAATAATCTGTATTTGTTGTGAAAATCCCAGGTTGTGGTCTATAACATGAAATGTTCCAACAACCCTGAGTAAATGTTTACACAGTGAAAGTGAGAAAGAACAACATGATATTACCTCATTTTAAGCACTAAACTAAGATTAAAATAATTAGTGAAAAAGGATACAGCTTATATATAATTGTTACCTGGATTGGTTATCCATAATAACTTAACAAGTAACTAGCACTGATTAAAATTAAAATAAAAAGAATTTAACTTGTATTAATTTGCACCACAATGATTACCAAAAATTTTAAAGAAAGAACATTATTTTAACAGAACTGCACTGCACAGTTAAAGATGAGAAGAGATGATCTTGTAGAAAGCTCCTTATGGTAAAGATTTGTGCTGTGGATTGATGAAGTTGTTGACTGACGAAATAAATGTATTTATGAAATAACTTAAACGTTTTGGGGGGTATACAAAGAATTCTACTGAGTGAGTAAAAAGGGACATTTGATGATTTAACCTTTACAGATATACTTTTAAAAGGGTTCTAAATAAATGTTTCATATGGAACCATTGCTGAGAACGAGACAAATTCAAAACCAGGGAACGAAGTCATGGGGTGTGAGCGAGGTGAAGGAGATGACCGAGCTGGAACCAGGAGCAGTCTGCAGAATAACCTGCTTCGGAAGGGACTGTCGTTATCAGCGGGCCTCACAAACAAAGGACCGAGATAAGATTGTTAACTGCTCTCGATCAATAAACCAGGACCGTTATCTACAGACTTTCCATTTCTAAATTCATCGAAATAGTTAGTTTTAGAATACTTACTTTACATTTAAATTAATGAATTATGTAAAAATATGAATCTTTGTATTTGCTTAAAATGATTTCAAAATTAATCAATTGTTTATGTACTGACTAATATTTTATTGATTGTTGAACTAAAGTTGTAATAATTAAATAATTACTTCTAAAGATCTTTTAAAATTTTGATTTAATGATAATAAATATAAAAACATCATTGTATTTGCATCATTTGTATATTAGATCATTGTATTTGCTTAAATTCATTTTAAAATTAATCAATTGTTTATACACTGACTAGTATCTTATTGATTGTAAAAGTAAACTTGTTATAATTAAATAATTAGTTTTAAGGATCTTTAAAACTTTTGACTTAATTGTAATAAATTCAAAATAGGTTATTATACTTTATGTACTTTTAAGGTACAAAACAAACTTGGAGAATTAAGGTTTTAAAATTCAAAGATTTGTAACAATAAATAATATTTTAGTAGTCTAATTGATGTTAAGAAACATAGTATATATATTTAACATTCATTAATAATTCTTGTTTGTTTACATTTTAAACTTTGTTTGTAAACATATGTTCATCAGTTTTGGACTTAACCAAACATTAAATGTAAATATTTGATTTATATATAGCTGAATCTGTTAGGTATCAAGATTATAGTGATTCTAAAATATTGATTGTTTTGATGTAGTGTAATTAAATTAACAGAATAAATTATGGTTTTCAATTGAATAATGTTTAGAGAAGTAACTTAGTGTGTTAAACTGTAAACTTAATTGATGATGTACTAATTTAAATATTCTGAACTTAAATTGAATTTAACTTGTTTTGATTGTAGGTAATTAGGTAAACATATTGTAAGTAATTGTAAGTAAACATATTGTAGGAAGAAATTATTTTTTGATCTGCTTGGTTTAAGGGATATTCAAGGTTTGAACTTTGTAAGGTGAATGTTTGTATAAAAAAAAATTTTTTTTTTTATTTTCTGGTAAAAGGTAGGTGAGGTCTAAAGCCTCTTGCTAATTGATGTTAGTAGTTTGTCCTCATTATTACTAAAGCCTCTTGCTAATTGATGTTAGTAGTTTGCCCTCATCATAACTAGAAGCCTTGCTTCTAGCATTGAAGGTAGGGAGGATATAGGATGCTTCCTATATTATTGAATTATTTGTAGGAATATTTTTATTTTTAATTAAGAGAATTGTAAACTTATATAATAGTTGAATTGTAAGATTGTGAGCCTTCCAGCAGTGCTGAATTTCTTGTCAATTCGGGTTCAAGGAATGCTAGAAGCTTCCTTTTGTATGTAGGTATTGAGCACAGGTTACATGTTTGGGTTGGATAGGTACCATTCAACACAGACATTGTGTTGCTCAATTTTGATTGGCCAATGTTAGCTTGATTAGATGTTGGGAGGGACTTCTAGATCCTTCCGGTGGCTTCAACCACTTTTTCAGGAGATTCTTTGCTGTGTGCTCAGAGAGTGTAGACGTATTAAGGTTTAGCCTACTCTTGCCGTTTTGATTTTTCGGGAAGAAGGTTGAGTTTGTTGAGTTGTAAGATTAAAATTTATTTTCAAAATTTAAAGTCTCAAGTTTGAATTAATTAATCTATAATAGTCATTTTTAGTTACTTGGAGAAGTCTTCAGCAGATGTGCGAGGTACTGTGAAAGTTAGAATTTAATATTGAAATAGAAGATTACTTGATGATCTTTTCCTGTTCAATTTGGTTTAATCAGGAATAATCTACTGCAAAAGAAAATTTATTTAATCTTCTGAGATTCTATATATATTTTAACAAGTTCCTAAATTTAACATTCAAAGCCAAGCGGATAATTCTAGATAATTCAATAATTTGTAAATTGGAAATTTACAGAAAATAAGTAGTTTGAAATTGATACAATTTTGACTTTAACTGGTTGGACATTGTCTTTGTTCATAAATTAAATATTAATATTATCTTAATTTGTTTGATTTTTATTTTGAGAAGAAGTCGTATTTTATTATTTGTTGTATTTTATATTATAAGAAGATTATTTTATTTTGAAGTTTAATGAAGATTTTTATTTTGAGTTTGTGTTGAAACATTAGCACTGAGAACTTGAAGGACACAATTATTGAATGATTGATTGATTGTTAGTTTTAAGACTGGACTTGTGAACTTTTGATGGGTTAAAAACATGAAATAATTGAGAATAAATTCTAAGTAAAAAAGATAGCTTGGCGTTGCTGTATTATTGATTTTAAATTTTATTAAAATTACTATTATTTTATACTGAGTTTAATTATTGAATTCCATTGGAACTTGTGCATTCTTAAAATAAAGGGTTATTAGTTCAGAACACAATTAATCGCTCTTATACTAAAACAAAAATAGTTGTGATTTGTTTATAGAAGATAACCTTACTATAGACACGTTACAGATCACATGTATACGTAAGCAGGTCTGTAACAAAATAATTTATTCTTTAACTAATTAGTGAACTAAATAGAATATCAGTGGACTAAAGTATAGAGAGTACTTACGTACAATAAATATTTTAAAGAATAAACTGAGGGATAAAAACCGCAGTTGTCTGAGCGTTTACCGAAGCCTTTGACTCAAGGGGTTCGAAATATATCCTTTATGTCTGCCCTCTCGATATCTTCAAAGTCTACGGGCTTATTATTACTTTCCACGATCATGTATACCAATATGGGCAATACTGATTTTGATAATGGTGCAATTTCACTCTCTAGATTTTGGCTGAGCGTTAGCTAATACTTTTACGTTGGTATTATGTGTAACTATGACACCAGCGAGATAATAACAGAATCTAATAGTTTGTAAACAAGCTCAGTGCACCCATATACGGTTTTAACTTGTTGCATATTAACACATGTTGCTTAATCAAACAATAAAATAAAAATCTTTATCCCACTCTTACGTTTTAGTATCCTCATAGCTCACCGGAACTTTAGCTATTTGAACATCTATTATGGAACCCATATCAATTAATAAAAATTTTAATTTATCATGATGCAAGATGTCTCGAGATTTCATCTGTAGACAAAACTTTTCATGAAACTTCACATCAACATATACAAGAATAAGTTCGTTGATGGTGCATGTCCAACCATGTTATTTTCTGAGTTTCATTGAAACCTATAACTCAGAAATCTGAAACACAATTTCTCTTTCGTCTAACGGCGGATCAAAGAATATGTACGATGTTTGTCCGTCTGACATATTGAGAATGAAATGAACTCTGCATGCAACCTCCGCTAAGTCTCTTACGAGACGCGTAGTGTGTCGTATTTCTGAGTTTCATTGAAACCTATAACTCAGAAATCTGAAACACAATTTCTCTTTCGTGTAACGGCCGATCAAAGAATATGTACGATGTTTGTCCGTCTGACATATTGAGAATGACATGAACTCTGCATGCAACCTCGGCTAAGTCTCTTACGAGACGCGTAGTGTGTCGTATTTCTGAGTTTCATTGAAACCTATAACTCAGAAATCTGAAACACAATTTCTCTTTCGTCTAACGGCGGATCAAAGAATATGTACGATGTTTGTCCGTCTGACATATTGTGAATGAAATGAACTCTGCATGCAACCTCGGCTAAGTCTCTTACGAGACGCGTAGTGTGTCGTATTTCTGAGTTTCATTGAAACCTATAACTCAGAAATCTGAAACACAATTTCTCTTTCGTCTAACGGCGGATCAAAGAATATGTACGATGTTTGTCCGTCTGACATATTGAGAATGACATGAACTCTGCATGCAACCTCGGCTAAGTCTCTTACGAGACGTGTAGTGTGACGTACGAGTGTACCTTGTGTAGTAAGCAAGTGCCCTCAGTAGAACTGCGATAGGCATAACATTTTACACAACTAATCTTCATCATTTGGTCATCTTTAAGTCTTGACCCCAAAATTAATTTAATGCAATGTAATACTAATTTTAAATTATTATTGTTTCTCAGTCTTATGTAAAACACAGATTATAGCTGAAGTTAGTTTTGTAATAGTAAATTGGATGATAAAAAACTACTTTCATGGAATGTGCAGCTTTAATAGATACACAATTAAGTGGACAGGTCTTCTTGCTCTCTTCCTCTCTTATCTTTTTGCTATTTATTTCTTCGATTTCATTCCACGCAATCCTCCGGCAGGACGGCTAATGATCAACATATTTCTCTGAAAATTTCCTCTATACCAACAGGTTGTGTGCATAACCAGTGTAAATTTGTTTGAACTTCCTTGCTTTTGATACTGGAAACAACATAAGTAGATAAGAGAGATAAGAAGCACCCACGCCTAACCATTTACAATCACCTTACTATTTACTCATGTTCGAAATCATAACGGCTACATTGCCAATGCAGGAACCGACAGTGACACTCTAGATGCCTTTATATTACCCAGACCGGAAGTTCAATTTCAGATTCTGATTCTAATGTCTATCCCATGATTTTTCATCTAGCCAGTTATTTCATCTCTTTTTAGGTAAAGCTTGTTGGAAAACCTATACTTAAATTCACGACTATGAATTATACGTTTATAATTTACTTACAAGAAGGAAATATTACATTGGCTTATGATATGAAAATTTATCAAAATATCATAAACGTTTCCCTCTCCAAATTCTCAAAGCTAAACTACGGTTAGGTTAAATGGCTTAAAATAATTTTCAGTATTGCGCAACGAGAAAATGAGAGATTAGCATGAGGGGAAACAAGTCAAGATGATGACATTTACAATAATTAATAGAATTTTTTACATAGGTAATATATTCCTTCCAGCTTATTTGGAAGATTTAGGTAGATTTTAACACCTGAACTGTTATTAAATTGTTCTAATGTGATTTACATATACTAAATATTTGAAAACCCATTTAATTTAATAAATTTAGTTATTAAATAAGTTTTGGAACTTTTACAAGCACTCCAGGATTCTTTCCTTTTCTTATAGGTTAATGAATAACGCAGTTTTAGTTTTTAATCCGTTATTAAACTGACATGTTTGTTTTGAAACATTTGCAAGTTCTGGGGATTTCAAAATAGTATAATAGTACTATTTGCCACTTTATAAATAAGAGTATTTTTTATTTTTATCATAAAATCATCACGGATATTTCTTTAAAGTACAAAGCATTAAACCAGTAATTATTTTTAATACCTTAAACTAAAATAACTTCCTGACATTATGGCTTTACTTTGAGAAAACCATAGCTAATAACAACAATTCTAGTTTGTAGCAGTAATACACAGAATATTTTCTAAAACAGCGGTTTTTTGTGGTTTAAAAAAGTGTCAATATCTCGTAAACTAAGCGAATTTTACTAGGGTCATGTTTTGATGTTTGAGTTAGTCATTGGCTGGCCTATCTCCCAGTTACTATAAAGTATATATTTAACTGTTTGTTAAAAACAATAATACGTTATACCTTTTAAGTTATTTGGAAAACTGAGCTAAACATTAAACAAGTTATCTTTGATGCGGTCGTATAGTAGAAAATACATCAGTGTGTTTACATTGAGGATCTTTATATGTTTCTTTTCCACCTTGGATGAGTGGCTGGTCTTGCTTCAATGACAACTACTGTTAGGATAGATAAGGTAGAACAGTCCGGATGTTGACCCAAAGGCGGAGCGAGCACGTGACGTAGCCAGGGAACTAACGACGTGACGTTCAGGGGAGACGGATGTTTGGGATTTCTTGGGACTGGGAATTGTATTAAACAAAAAGATTTTTTCAGTAGGCAATAATTTATTTAATTTTAATCTTAATACTATAAAATTTTTGTAGGTTTTTGAAGAACTTTTTGGTCTAAGAAGAAAAATACTCTCAAAATACTAAAAACAATCGCCGCAGACGGCTCAACCTAGAACGGGTTGTATAGTCCCAGTAATCAAAAGGCAACCAGCAAAAACAACGAAAAAGAGAACAGAAACAATAGATAGGCCGGTACATGATTTGTGTTATGTTTTAAGTTGTGGCTCCGACAAACCCAACAGGAAACTAGTTCACCACCACACGGATCATAATCACGGCAACAACCGAGTCCGTTCATTCAGTAGAACAGCATTTTACAATATTCAGTGATACACTAAACTTTCATGTCAACACGTACTGTCCTCCCAAAACCATAAAACTTTTGTCTAAAATGGTTCACTAAAGGAATTTTTAATTAGAAGCTGAAGGTTTTTCAGAAATTCATCCCCCAAGGAAGAATTGTAGCGGTGTTTTGATACTACAATTAAATTTACCGAAAAATAATGGAATCGGGGAAAATCATATATTTCTATAATATGAATAAGGTATTTCAAAAATACTTCTTAAACTGCTGTGGACATCATAAAAAATAAAAGCAAATCAAGCAACAAACAAATCAAATTAAGAAATGGGAAGACGCGGCTGGGGTTGTTGATAAGTTTTAACGGATCTTCGAATCTGTTGCTTGTGGGTAAGGCCCATGCCCATCACCTCCACAAGGAGTCACAAGACGGAGTCAGTGTCCAGTAGCTTCACTGGCACTGGCACCTGCCTTTGAGGAAGAGCCTGATGAAAAAATAATTCATCAGATCCAGCCAAAAAAATCAAATAATCTGAATTTAATTTTGATTTGGCTCGTGCGAAAATGTTCAAAGCATATTGTAAGGCCATTAATCCAATTAGTTATCCATTATCTCTTTTGATCATAGAGTTTTTTCCTCACTTCAAAAACGGCAAAAGTATGCCGAATATTAAAGCAAGACGATCCCCAACCCCCACAAAATTACCTGCGTGTCTCAATTTTGAGTTTTGAACACAATGTTCCAAAAATATTCTTCGCAATATATCTTAATCAAGAGTGGACTTGGAATTATCACCTTAACCACGTTTGCTCCAACTTAGCCTAAGCATTATTCTTTTTACATCCCTAGTACTAGGGCTTACTTTTACACATTTCACTGACGGGCTGGTGTTATGAGGAGCTTGTGCAAACATTTAATTATCGCTCAGTTGAAGTTCAGAGTCGTGCAAAAAACCCTTGAATTTGTAACTGATGACGCAGCCCAGTCCTATATACTTGGAAAACCATGTTTTTCTACAAAAAACGTTTCTTAAGGACTACAATTAACGTGCATTTAGATACAAATGGCGTGTTCCACAGGTATACAACAATAAAGACCAATATAAACCAATACATAAAGCCAATACGTATATTTTTATCTACAGTATCAGTACTATATGAAATTAAAAAGGAGACGCGGTAAAATACAACTTGAGTGATGACATATGGAAACTGATTAAGTGTAGTACAAAAAATATTCAGTTTTAAAAGACAAGGCTGGACTAAAGTTGATAAATGTATGGTTTTCAATGTAATAGCACGCTTATAACAGAACGTTGCATACAGATCCGCTTAGCTTATGTCAGTTTGAATAAACTTTTAATCTCTCTCAGATGAGCTTATTTTATTTGTGTAGGAATTGGGACCGTGTTTATTTTGTTTCATTGCGTTCTTCAAGGCTGATTAATATAATGAAGTCTAAAAGTTGAAGGTACAGAAAATATTAAAATTCGATAATATTCTTTTTGTCTGGATTTGCATTAAAATGCAGAATTAACTCATAGTTAATGTTACGCACAGTTTGTTTTACTTTGTCAATTGAATTTAAATATGTAGTGCCCCTCTCAGTCTATTGGGGAAAAAATATAATTGCCCAGTACTCTCTGTGATTAATCGGAAGCCATCAGTTCAGAAGTTTTGTAAAGCCTGATAAAACCCCGTAAAAGCGACGAGTAGTTGAAAAACCAGAGAGTAATACCCAAAAGACTCGATAACTACAACACCGCCTCCAGCAGATACGATAGCTGTGTGCTATCGACACAGGTAGTAAGCGAAGTTTTCGAGTTCGATAACCTGTGCGTTATAAAAATGGCCCAAATAGATATAACTCGTTAGTGAGATTGGGTCAAAACAAAAATTACAGTATTGCGCTGCTAAAAGCGTATTTTATATGAACAGATTTAATTTTTGTGCTTCATGGGGGTGTCTCAAGCATAGAGCTCTTACAATTTAGAAATTCTTAATTATTGCGGTATGGAATTTTGATTAGATTCTTTCAACCAACCATACTACTACTATAGCTGGTGACTATGGCTTGCTCATTACTACGTTTTTATCTTCTGTGCACTCGCATCTCTTTTTATTTAAAGACATTTCGTCGGGATTGTGTCCAACAAATAATAATCAGCAATTTCTAAAACATAAGGAAAAGGCTGATGTGGAATGAACTAGTATAACTCATGTAGGGTAAATATCCCAACACATACATTATCACTCGGTGTGTATACTGTATTATTTCAACACTGCTAGATACCCAAATTAATGAATAAAACATGGATGTATCAAGTGACGGAATATCTTAAGAAATATTTCACTCGTAAACTTTAACGTTGGATGCTACAAAGAAAAGTTAAGTGATGGTGCATGGGATTTAACTGAGTATCATTGACGCATATCCTGTAACAGGCTCGCACAATTTCTTCTTGTCTGACGTCCGCAGGGCTTTTGATGAATGAAATGAACTTTTCATTTGAATATTTTCATACAAGTTTCTGCGAAGCCTGTTTTGTGGTATGTATTTTGCATTTCATGGATACATTTCAAGGACCCATAGATACCTTAAAAGTTTCAGATATAATACAGGCGCCTTTTAAAAATTAATAACTACGCCAAATTTGTCGAATGTTTTAAAGATAATAATTCTTTTTGGTGGTATATTAATGTGAAACTTTACGTTTTCATCACACACGTTTATTGGTGGGCTAGATTTCTATCCTGAAAATACAGTTTTCTCGCGGAAACGGAGACTATTTTCAGGTTAAGTAAAGATCGTCAATCTGATCATGGCAATATAGAGTCAGTCAGCTAATATATCAGGTTGATACTTGTACGTTTTAGAATCCATATTAAATGGTTAAGGAATTCAGGTCTATTGGTAAGTGTAACCCTTATCATAATGGCATTTTTGTTAACATTTAGTTATGTAAAGCAATAATAATATACAGGTGAAGTTCATACATTCTGTATATCATCCATCACATATTCACTTATAAAATAACATCCCAAAGAATTTATTTAAAATACAAAAACAAATATTCGTATAGTTTAATATTCAAATATACACCGTGTCCCAAAAAAAAACTGAACAACTTTAAAGCCTAATAAAATCCGCAAAGTTAAATTTAGATTATTATAAGCATGACCACATGAAGGTAGAGTTTATAAAGTTTTTTTTTTAATGTTAGTTGTAAAGATCAGCTGTTTCATTGTTGTTTGCTCAAACTGCTTAACCCCAAAACATAACCTACAATAAAGCAGTCACTATGAATGCACAGGAGAAAGCGCAGTGTGTTGAGTGGTACATTGAAACCAAATCAGATATTGTAGTGCAAAGAAGGTTTAGAACACACGCTATGGTCGCCATCCACCATCAAGGAACAGCATTCGAGCCTGGTATGATAAGTTTCATGTTAACTGGCAGCATAAAACATTCAAAAAACAATGGTAGGCCTAAACTGCCAAATGAAGCTATTGAGAACGTGCAACAAACATTTCTACGGAGTCCTCAAAAATCTATTCGCACTGCAGCACGTGAGTTAAATTTATCAAAATCCAGTGTTCAAAGAATTTTAAAGAAAAATTTGAAAATGAAACCTTATAAGCTGCAAATTTTGCAGCAAATTACTCCAGATGACAAACTTAAACGTAAACACTTTGCAGTTACTGTGCTTGATCGTTTAACTGCTGATGAGAACTTTCTAAAGAAGGTAGTGTTTTCTGATGAGGCCACGTTCCATGTATGTGGAAAAGTGAATAAACATAACGTGCGTATTTGGGGTACAGAAAGACCATATCAAGTTCGGGAACATGTTCGAGACAGTCCCAAGTTAAATGTGTGGTGTGCTATTTCCTATGACAGACTTATTGGCCCGTTTTTCTTCAATGAAAAAACAATTAATGGTAACATTTATCTAGACATGCTAGAAAACTACGCTTACCCACAGCTAGAAGACCTACAGCCCAACGTTTTTTTTTCAACAAGATGGTGCCCCTCCGCACTGGAACTTATTTGTAATGAGAATCACTTGATGAGACACTTTCCCTCGTCGGTGGATTGGGCGCGGTGGTTCCATAGCCTGGCCCCCACGGTCCCCAGACATAACACCATGTGATTTTTTTTGTCTGGGGATTTGTAAAAGACCAGGTTTTCAAGTCTAAAGTGTTAAACATTCAAGAATTGAGACTAAGGATTATCACGGCCTTTTCCAAAATTAATGAGGAAATGCGTCATCGAGTGTGGGCAGAGTTAGATAGCCGAATCGACTATCTTTTTGCCAACAATGGAAACCATGTTGAGGTTCACAAATAAAGGTTGTACCCAAAATAACTTAAGATTATGCGTGTTACTTTAAATCAAAAAATTCTTTTATATGTGTGTTATTAAAATAATTACAATCTAATAAAGTTGTTCAGTTTTTTTTGGGACACGGTGTATACCACTTAATTAATGAATAACAATGTTGATTAAATTTCAGAATCCGAGAGTAAATTGACATTAATGTTGTATAAACATGAAATCTGGGTTTAAGAAATCTATGGATACAGCTCCGCTAAGAAAGAACCCAATCGTCAGCTGCGATAGTTATGGTGAAGGTCAAAATGAGAATTTATTGAAAG
Source organism: Homalodisca vitripennis (assembly GCF_021130785.1). Lineage (NCBI taxonomy): Eukaryota > Metazoa > Arthropoda > Insecta > Hemiptera > Cicadellidae > Homalodisca > Homalodisca vitripennis. The sequence continues at coordinate 29,500 of NW_025779629.1, read as the reverse complement.
GGTTAACAAATTAAATATTTTTTTTTATATGAAATCTTTCTTAGGTTGAAATGAAAGCACACTTAAAAAACAACCGTCAGATACACCCAGATTTGTTAAAACATCGTCAGATTACCACATATATACTCATAATATTACCCTGACAGTAGTCTTTTAAGCCTACCAAGCTAAAATATATGATTTTTAGGACCATAAAAAATATTCGTTTTATTTTCAAACTTTTATAGATGGACACTTCTTATTTCTATTAGAGTTTAAACTAGCGGTCTCTCCATCGATTTTTTTTCTTCGTAAAAACAATCTCAATATATTTAAATAGAAACCAGGTTGTGTGATTATTTGTTAAAAATAAGCTCTCGCCTCCTAGACTACTGCTAATGTATTGTGTCATTATTGTGGACCTCCCCACGCATTGAGGAACGAGGAGCAGCAAAAAGAGGGTCTATTAGCTCGGACTGCAGATATCCAGAGGTTGGCTCAAGTCCAAATGGTCCACTACCACCGTGACTTACTTATATCTACGTCCAGTGTAACTGACATCATTAACAGGAATTTGAAATTAGGATTATTGATGCTCAATAACGGTTAAAAAATATTCTTGGAATTAGATGTAATACATTTTTAACGTTCTAAAATTTCAGTTCACCAAGGCTTTTGTAATATATCTGAACAACGTTGAGACTTAAAACCAGGTTTGGGTAAAATGGAAATATATGAAAATATAGACTAAATTAATTTATCTTTGGATACAAAACAATCCGGATTGTGAGCAGAAAGAAAGCTAGAATAAATAGACAAGATACAATAACTGTTTTATTCGATTTCAAATAATGTGGGTTGAAGTACAAACAACATACAAAACAATCCGGATTGTGAGCAGAAAGAAAGCTAGAATAAATAGACAAGATACAATAACTGTTTTATTCGATTTCAAATAATGTGGGTTGAAGTACAAACAACATAGAAAACAATCCGGATTGTGAGCAGAAAGAGAGCTAGAATAAATAGACAAGATACAATAACTGTTTTATTCGATTTCAAATAATGTGGGTTGAAGTACAAACAACATACAAAACAATCCGGATTGTGAGCAGAAAGAAAGCTAGAATAAATAGACAAGATACAATAACTGTTTTATTCGATTTCAAATAATGTGGGTTGAAGTACAAACAACATACAAAACAATCCGGATTGTGAGCAGAAAGAAAGCTAGAATAAATAGACAAGATACAATAACTGTTTTATTCGATTTCAAATAATGTGGGTTGAAGTACAAACAACATACAAAACAATCCGGATTGTGAGGAGAAAGAGAGCTAGAATAAATAGACAAGATACAATAACTGTTTTATTCGATTTCAAATAATGTGGGTTGAAGTACAAACAACATACAAAACAATCCGGATTGTGAGCAGAAAGAGAGCTAGAATAAATAGACAAGATACAATAACTGTTTTATTCGATTTCAAATAATGTGGGTTGAAGTACAAACAACATACAAAACAATCCGGATTGTGAGCAGAAAGAAAGCTAGAATAAATAGACAAGATACAATAACTGTTTTATTCGATTTCAAATAATGTGGGTTGAAGTACAAACAACATACAAAACAATCCGGATTGTGAGCAGAAAGAAAGCTAGAATAAATAGACAAGATACAATAACTGTTTTATTCGATTTCAAATAATGTGGGTTGAAGTACAAACAACATACAAAACAATCCGGATTGTGAGCAGAAAGAAAGCTAGAATAAATAGACAAGATACAATAACTGTTTTATTCGGTTTAAATAATGTGGGTTCAAGTACATCCTGAATGTTTAAATTCTGTTTCTATTAGAGGGTCGTATACGTAATAAGAAAGGACTTAATGAATGAATTATGCCTAGATCGCCAAAGTTGGCTTCATTTACAACACAGCAGTACACACTTACAGGAATTTCTACTTCTTTATTCACTCTCCGAGATATACTCAGGCATCAATTATAGCCTAGAATGACAGAGGTAACGCGACATCGTGCCGATATCACGTGGCTCTCAAGTGCATCTTAGGGGTGATTTACTACAAACAATTCATGAACATAATATTTAACACCCGAAAATACTCAAAAATGACACGTTAGGGGGAAGGGGTCATTTTAGAAATATTTTCATACATAAAACTAAGTCGCCCCGGATCTCTTTTTAAAGGTTCTGGGTTAGGTTATTCACCGATAGTTAAAAAGGTTTTACATTATTTGTTCCATGTATACAGTATGGTCAAAAATAACAAAGTTGTATGGTTTCACAGGTTTTATTACTGTTACTCGTTAAAAACTTCAACAAAATCCAACATGTATACTATCTTACGAAAGAATTACTAATTCTAAAAATATGTTGCAGTTGTCACTTTTGTACAAAATTTCCATATGTGTTTATTGCTCAAATTTATCATAAGTTATTGAATGTATTTCAAACTTGAAAACCCTTATTTTAAATACCTAGATAAAAAATTTTATTACACCTAATAAAAGCTCTCTTAAAATTTCATGATTGGCGTTTATATATTTCGACTCGTAATTGAAACAACTATGTGTCGTCAGTAAAATACTAAGTAATTTTGAAATAACTGCATTTGCACTAATTTTTGGGACAGGTGACAAAATGTTATTTTCAAATTATCTGAAACTTAGGTATAATAAATTCGGATCAAATCTTTTCCATTCCCACAAAATATATTTTGCAAACATGTAGGCTAAAACATTTGTTATCTTATTAAATTTAATATGTAAAGTATACAAGTAATGTAATCCATTCTCAAACACGTTCCATGAACATTTTTACACGTAATTTACAATTTTCAACACTCTATTTCTTTCAATAATAGTTATTTACATAATTTGTAACAGGAAATCGTCTAAGTATGAAGTGAAAGCATTGTTTACAGAAAACTGTTTATCCTCTGAAACTCTGTTTACTTTCATACATTAAGCCTTCTCTCGGCCGAAATATATTACATCCCACATCGTTAGCCGTTTTTCAGCGACTTGGTTTTGTCCGAAATTGAACTCAGCTTTATGCGTCAACATATTTTTGTTTTGGAATATTTTTCTTCATTATTTTAAAATAAAATTGCAGGCATTTTAATTATGTCAACTTAAAAAAATTTGTGTTTATTGTAAGACAAGAAGGATAACCAAATAATCCATAACAAATTCGTATTTTAATTCACTTTGGATTCCATAAAATTTGTAGCCACGGACAACTTTTGGTACTTTGCTGATAAATGTGATATAATGAATAAATGTAATATTTTATATAATAGGCCAATGTATATAATATACAGCACCTATGATTTTCGTGGTAATTTTAACAGTAAAGTAAAAGGTTTTAGAGATACAATTTAACAAATTACCATTTATAATAACTAGGATACGCTAGTATTTTCTTTATTAGTCATACATACAGACTAAATATTTCACAGATAGCTGTTTTAAATCAATTAACACGTCATGTATGTAGGTCGCTCGTATTTTTTTATCGAAAATCACAAGATTCTTTGTATAGGCAATTAAGACAGCAAAAATTAATTTTTATTAGCATAATTTAAAAAAATGATTTTTTTATCATCAGGCTTGTCATACTTAATACCTTGTATGATATTCTATAATTAGTTCTTAACATTATATATGTATATAAAATATGATAGCAGGACCGTTGCTGACCTTTAAATTTAGGAAATAACATGCAGGCTGATTTCAGCGGATAAAATATATCTGAAAAATGTCAGAAATATTGAAAAAGTTCATAATCATAAGTTGGAGTTCCTCCTATAAGGTAGGACTGCAATGCCTCGAATAATAGACCTCAATATGCTTGGCTCACGACTAATGTGTTACAAAAGTCTATAGTTTGGTAAATAGTGAAGTAAAGAAACTTTTTATATTTAAAAATTACAGAATAATAAAAAAAAATAAAAAAGTTATTTTTGTGTCATTTTACGAAAAAAAGCAATAACGTTCTCACACCTAAGATGTATTTTCCAGTGCTGATGTACAAACCCACGTCCGATTACGTGGTTTAATTAGCTATTAATAATCTTAGTTTCAATTCCCATATTGCCATTTTTTAAATGAAGGAGACACTGTTTTAAAATGGTTATTGCCACTACAAAAAACATTTTTTATATGATAGGAAGAATTAATAAAGTGCCTTTGGAGAATAGGAACCATAATTAATTACAAACTGATACTGGTACTTCTTTCAAACAGACTGTCCAAAATTGTAGATTTTATAGTATGTCTGTTCATGTGAGTACATCCTATGACATTTTAACATGTGACATACAATTAAGAATCATGTTTTTTAACTATAATTATTTCAATAATTCACATTGCCATGAATCCCAATTTGATGAAAAAAATGTAAATGTGTTATTTCTTGGGAAATATTTCGGCTATAGACTTTAAATATTGGATGAAAAACAGTGGCCTAAAACAGCTTGCAGTTAGAAGAATGTCTTTTATTTTATTCTTTTGATCTATAAGAAATCTCATTATACCATTTAAATCTATTTTGAAGTAATACACTACTATGTATCAAAAAATTATTTTAAAATACTTATAATAATGTTGGTAAACACAATCTACATGGACTTTATGTATAAATGATACACGATGGTGAAGAACTACAAAGGCTATACAGTTAATTACATTATGGAAGTATATGACTATGTATCGAATATTACCCATTTCAGCGGGTCGCGTCTTAGTGAAGTGTATCGTCCGGGTTTACTAGTGGACACTTTGGAGAACTTGAATAAATAAGAATGTGTACCTCCGCATGACATTACCACCTACTCCATGTTTGGTATTATTACTTATTATTGGTTTAATGTTATGGTTTAATAAACAGACTAACTTTGATTTATTAGTTTTAATTGGTTATCTATGGAAAACTAATTAATTGTGTGAATATTGAGTTTAGCGCCAAGATCCCTTCCTCTTGGTGCAGCTTCTGAAATCTGACGCTGTTACAGGCTTCACTTCCGGAATCTGGAGTCATGTTCGTCTGAGCTAAACTCAACATTCAAAATTTCACCGTCTCTTCCCAATATAGCTAAGTTACGTGTAGAACATTCAGTTGCTCTACCGTGCTTAGAGATCGTGTCTAAAACATTTCAGTGCACTCAATTTTAAGCACCTGATGAGGCATTGAGAATACATCTAGATCACCTATATTACACTACAAATAGTAGTCTATATGTCTCCGATCCCGAAACGATTTAAATAGTTCATTGGAGCAATCATCTTCACCGATATGTTAGATCTCTTCAGATGAACATGACTCCAGATCCCAGGATTCAATTCTGTTACAGCGTCCGAATCCAGACGCTGCACTAAGAGGAGGTGGAACTGGAGCTAAACTCATCGTACACATTGAATCAGTAGTCCCCAATACAGCTAAGTTATGTGAAATAGTTGTAACTGTTATCACATTTACTTTTACCATGTTTTCTAACCTGAACTAAATTAATAAAGTTTGCTTTTTCTGGGATTTCCGAGATTAGGAAATGGCCGTTAGTAAAAACTTTTTTTCCTAACCGAATCAGTTCACTGTTTACCAAGCCAGGCATCCATGGGCCTTCAAATGTACCTTTCAGTTATGTCCATGGCAAGTGTTTTCTAAACCCCAGCAGGGATCACTTCTGGCTGGTTTATACCTTCAGTTGAACCTACCACTGAGCATAGCAAAAGCCGATGTTTCACTTCAATCTGGGAAACCATATAGATGTCCAGGAGCGGCACATCACTAACCGCAAAGATTCTGGGGTTCATGGGCAATTCGATAGGGTCTAGTCTACTGTGGGAGATGACTGTTGGAGTTGGTGGTGTTTGTTCCCTAACCCCAGAGTTTCTTGCTACCCTCAACAAGGGTGTGCCACCCTCTGCCTACTTTGACCGGCGTGGCTGGTTCAGAGCTGGCCTCCCCTTCTTCCGGGGAGACATGACTTTGAGATGTAGTGCCCTTATTCTTCCTCATGGATCTCGATAGGAGGCGGCCCCTTCTCCCTAACCTTACCCGTCCTGAATATCCTGTCACTCCGGAAGCAGCGCAAAGGTTCGTACAGGACTAAGAGCAATTTATAAGCTTCTTTTCCTAAGAGAACAATAAAAAAGTGTTTTCTAGCATATCTGAATTTCGATGAGAATGACTTTAGTGTTATATTTACAGTAATATTGTAGTTATTATATATTGTTTCTCTATGGCTGAAAGATTTTTTTTTATTTCTGTAATAAAACTGGTGTTTGTAGCCCATATACGGTATCCATTTTATATTAAACTATTAAAATCGTATACTGCCTTACAATTAGTCTACTGCCTTATAATTAGTATACTGCGCTGCTGTGTGAGATAGTGTGGTAAGCAATACTTGTATAAAAAATCGTTTATAAACGCCTAGTTCACTTACACATAGATACCAATGCTAGTTGAATCGTAATTAACGCATTACATATAAAATGGTAATTATAGATATAATCACTAACATCATATACTAAGAAAAGTTTATTACAGCGTCAGCAATATTTTTTATTGTATTGTTTATTGAGTAGCAAACATTTTTACCGGTAACAGAAGGATAAGTTTACCGATTTACCTATATAGTTTTTAATGTAACTAAATTAACGATGTTATTTTAATTTTAAGTACATTATGCTGTAGTGATAACCAATTGGATACAATTTATACTGTATATGTAATAATACTGTTAATGGTGTTAATCTACGGATTATATTGTTTATACATGAAACCCTTTAATATTTCGATGACAACAGTCGACGCAAACATATATTTTGAAACGTGAATTGGGCAATATGTTTCACTAAATAATTCTCCATATTCGATTTTAACAATTTTTACTGTGGCACACACATTTACATACAACTATAATATTACCTAGTGCTGACTGTAACTCCGGGCCGTGTATCGCATTACACAGAACAGGTAATTAACCTTGTCGTTAATTAATATTTTCTACCATATATTGCGTAGGCATTCGAAATGGAGTAATTTACTTAGTGTAAGTAATTGAATACAACGTTTATTAAATTATATTTTTAAAATGTTGGTATACTAGTGATGTAAAATTAAAAATTATGTGGTAAAACGGGGAAAAGCTAAGGTAATAATTAAGGAATAATATAATTAAGGAACAGATTTTATAAGTAATTGTCATAAAAATAAATTAAGAGTGTGTGTGTATCTCTTAACGAGTGTAAGTTTGAGATTATTGAAGCCCCTAATACAAACCGAGAAATGACACGAAACATCACAATACGAGAGATAAAGCAGGTTCACACCCGCCAGCAGATATTTAACAAAAACTATTATTGTTTGACTACTTTTTAACTTCATAAATATCCCAGGACTACAGAGCAGTGAGAATACTCAGAGAGATATAAATAGGTGGCTGAGCGTTAGTGAAGCTTATCACTCGAGGGTCTAGAAACATTTCATTTCTGTCTGTGTATCCGCACAATATTTCACTCTATGGGATTTGGCTGAGCGTTAACTAATATTTATTCATTGGTGTTATTTGTGACTATGACTATGATGACAGAGAGGAAATAACCAAATAAATCAATGTTTAAACGGGCTCAGTACAACTATGTGAGATTTTAACCTGTGACATATTAACACATGTAACTTATTCATAAAGTGTCTGAAAAAATACATTTGAAGTCAACGTTAAAAGTCAGTTACCTGGGTAAATTTGAGCGCATTCTTACGTTATAGTACTGTCCTTAGTTCACCGGAGTTTTTGTCACTAGAACAATACTATGAAATCTAATTTAATGAATAAAAATGTAAATGTATCATGTGGTAAGATATTTCACGAAGGTTTTCATCTTTAGACTTTGAAATTTGCATGAAAACTTCAATTTCATCACAAAGACAAGAACGAGTTCTGTGATGATGCATGTCCAAACCATAGAATTCGGTTTAGCTTCATTGTTACTTATTACTCAGTAGGCCTACATAATTTCTCTTTTGTCTGCCGGTGAATGTTCTCACGTTTTTTCTGTATGATGTTCGTCCGTCTGTTATCTTGAGAATGAAATGACTTCTCTTGCAACCTCAGTGAAATCTCTTACGACGCGACACGTAGTGTGACGTATACCTTGCACAGTAAGCAACCTCAGTAGGCCTACATAATTTCTCTTTTGTCTGCCGGTGAATGTTCTCGCGTTTTTTTCTGTATGATGTTCGTCCGTCTGTTATCTTGAGAATGAAAATGACTTCTCTTGCAACCTCAGTGAAATCTCTTACGCGGCACGTAGTGTGACGTATACCTAGCACAGTAAGCAAGCTCAGTAGGCCTACATAATTTCTCTTTTGTCTGCCGGTGAATGTTCTCACGTTTTTTCTGTATGATGTTTCGTCCGTCTGTTATCTTGAGAATGAAATGACTTCTCTTGCAACCTCAGTGAAATCTCTTACGCGGCACGTAGTGTGACGTGTACCTTGCACAGTAAGCAACCTCAGTAGGCCTACATAATTTCTCTTTTGTCTGCCGGTGAATGTTCTCACGTTTTTTCTGTATGATGTTCGTCCGTCTGTTATCTTGAGAATGAAATGACTTCTCTTGCAACCTCATTGAAATCTCTTACGCGGCACGTAGTGTGTGACGTATACCTTGCACAGTAAGCAACCTCAGTAGGCCTACATAATTTTCTCTTTTGTCTGCCGGTGAATGTTCTCACGTTTTTTTCTGTATGATGTTCGTCCGTCTGTTATCTTGAGAATGAAATGACTTCTCTTGCAACCTCAGTGAAATCTCTTACGCGACACGTAGTGTGACAGTAAGCAACCTCAGTACACCTGCGTTAGGCACAATATTAAAATAATTAGTTTGTAATATTTGACTCACAAATTATTTGAAGGGAATGAAATATTAATTTTAAATTATTATTTTATATTAGTCTATGACGTATTTGTTATTTAAAAAAGAAAACTCATCCTAAACGGATAGCTACTAATATTAGTTTTAAATTATTATTGCATATTGGTCTTATTGAAAACACAGGTTACAGCTGAAGTTCAAAAATATATTACTAAAAATAGGCAATAAAAACTACTTTCATACAACATACAGCCTTTACTACAGTTCCACAATTAACAGGCCATCTTTCTCTTCTTCTTCAGTTTAATAACTATCCTAGGACATAATTCGAACCTAAATTAAATAAACAAATTATACCAGAGCGTTGCACATTATACCTCTTAAGAATACTGTGCAAATTATAAACACGTTATCTTAAATAGGTTTTGAGAAACTGTACCTAACCGAAAACATTTTTGATAACTTGAGACAGAAAAGTCTCGCCTTAAAAATTATGTCTAGCAACCCAGAATCCTTTAATCTTTAAGTATCTCATCTGAGACCCAACATATTTTACCTCTTTATTTTCTAGATTCATCTTTAAACATATTTTCAGCGAACTGTTTAACTGGTTCGAGTTAGTTTGCTCAATACCCAAGTAGAAAATGTTCCAAAATACAATACAATTGCCTGTAACCTGTTTCCCTCTGAACCTTACCAAAACTGTTACCTTACTCGATTTAATGTCTGTCTATCAGGTCGTACTTACGTTAGTTCAAAACAATGTTTGAGCATAGAGCAATGGTTCATATGTTACGCTTTGAGCTTATGAACCAATTCTCGGTGTGCATGTACTTACACATTTTTACTAATGACAAGCTTTTAGTGATTTTCAGAGTTATACCAGTCATAATCGAACAGACATTTCATGCAGAGTTAATGAAACAGTGTATTTATTAATATAGGTAACTATAAATATTAATAAAAAACAATATCTTTATTGTCGAGCGATTTTCAGACAAATTCCGATTTTCAAAATAACTCTAGTCAAAGCTACATTACTAATATAATTATTAAAGGTAAAGGTTCTTAAAAGTACATTACGTTAATTAACTGCTAAAATATTTCTACAAAAGATCAAGTTAAAAATGACACATTCAGATATTTCTGCTAAAACTACTGCTTAAGTCTATTTTTAAAACTAGACAAAGGCAGCGACTTAAGGTTTCGGGGGAGGGTGTTATACAATGTCGGTCCGAAATAACCAAAACCCCTCCTCCCGAACTCAAGGCGAACTCTCGGGAAGTGGAGAGTTTTTGCTGTGACGGCTGCCACGTAAGGCGACCTCCTCCCGGAACAATAGACTCTCATACAGGTACTACAGCTCCCAAATGTCAGAGTCTTGTGAATCATGCAGCATGCATGTGTTTTTCTTCACACAGCCTCCATAGGCAGTAGACTGTACGATGAGTAGACACCCCTGTTTTCGTTTGCTTAAATTGTGAACGAAACGAAATGCAGTGGTCTGTATTTTTTTTGGATTTGGTCAGCGGCAGCGTCCTCTTTCAAAATGCTATTCCCGTAGGCTGGGTAGCAATAGTGGAACACTGACAGAATGAGAGTGTTGATACACTGCAACTCAGCGGCCTGAGGTAGCAAGGATCTGAACCGGTACAGCCCGATTAACTTCACCAGAGCCACGTGATCTGTGGACTAAAGATCGCTGTCCAGCAACACTACAAGAGTTTTCACTTTGCCCGTTACTTCCAGGCTCTCACCATCAAGAGATCATCTTGTTCAGAGATCTCCCTCACAAGTTGCAGCACATGAGGTACTACTATATAGAGCACTGAACACTTGAGCTTGAGGACATGATGGACTGACCACAATTTTACAATATTTAGATCAAAGTTAATCTCCAAATTGTCAACATCTACAAAATTATGATTACATTAAGATGCAATTGCAAATCATCTGCATATGCATGGACGGCACAGTGAGTGACACAGGACAGATCTTCTGTGTAGAGCGTCAACAGGACTGGCCCTAAGCAATTTCTCTGAGGCACTCTAGTTTTCAGCTGCGGCGAAGAGAGCCCAGCCACCTGCAGCCTGTCCGCCAGGTAAGAACGTACCCAGCAGATTGCACTCCCCCGAAACTCAAAGTGGTGCGGCTTCATAGCACCTAATCTTTTAGCACCTAATCTCATACCACCTACAGAAAAAAAGTCGTCATTTAGGTGCTGTGATATTAGGCGCTATAAGTTTAGGTACTTGTGCAACGATCCACGGTTCGTTTAGGTGCCGTGAGACTGTTTCAAGTTTCAGTGTCACAGCACCTCTCGCTTTGTTCCAAAGGGGCCTTGGTGGGGACAGAGGGGATGGAGGAGAATCCAACCTTGCCCCTCACCCCGCTCCCGACGACCCGCCATTACTGTCCTCTACAGCAGGGCGAGGCAGTCGACAGCACAAGGCGAGGCGACACGAGATAGACAATTGTATCCTCGCACAAGAGAAGGGGTCCGTGCGCATGGCGTGCGGCGGTTGTTGATTACAACTAATAATGGCAAAAAAAAATTATTTACCTTGAATTTGAATGAATGTTTAGGCCAAACCGCAAATCTTGCACATAATCCAATAATGTAAATTATTTGTTCATCTAATTTCATTGTGTTTTACATTTTTATATAAGTTTTTATCGTCATTGGAATTAAATGTGTTTCAAATCGTATATTCCGTTGCACTGAAAACCGGTAATAATTTGCATTCAAATCTATATAAAAATAGGCAAAGCCTTAAATCATTCATCACTTATTCTGCAATTTCCCTACGGTCAGACAAAGTAAAATATTTTATACACGTAAGTATCATGACTTACATAAAAAGCAAATTTATTTGGATTAAAATGTGTAACATCCATAGGGAATTTCAACCATTAGAAGAACTATAGTTTAGCTTTTTAACCTCCCAATGTTCTATAACAGTGAAACTTGACTCACGAGTTTTATACTTTCAGCCCGAAAAATCTAGCTATTTCATGCCAAACTGCTAGATAAGTGTTATAATGAATACAAGTAACATATACATATATGATGTTTTTGTGAAACCAAATACGAGATTACTTAAAATAACCCGAACGATGTTAGAAGCATTGAAAGACTCGACAGAGTGTAACATAAGTGGTAGCGCACAGACGATTCTTCTTTATCTTAAAATCAATAGAGTTCTTATTTTAGACCAATAAGAGCATATGTACCAAGTTTTGAAGTCACTAGGGCCTTTATAAATAAGAGTTATCGTACAGACGGACGCACAACAAACCATTTCAATAAAGCCTTTCGATTCTTCATAAAGCGTTAATAAATAGGCGGTTCTTTACATTGCATTAAAAAAATATATTTATTATTACAATTACTATATAAACTTATAAGTCAAAACTGCAATTTGTATAATACATTCCATAAAATAACGAAACTAACCTGAGCTTTTTATAGTAAAAAAAAGTCAAACTGTACAAAAATGGATTATATTAGTTTTTAATATTTAACTCAATGGTGTTCTCCGTGTTATCAAGATGTTTGTTCTCAATGTAAAACAAATCTACACTTCGTTAGTGCTGATATTTTAGAAAGCACATGGAATCGCATGGGACAAGCACGTCGTGAATCATGGAAGTGTAAGAACTGCTGCTCAGGTAAGAGTAAATAGCAAAAAATAAACAATTACTAAGGACATTTTGGCCAAATTGCAAGAAGAAGTTTTGTCAAAATGGAGGATACCGTTAAGGCTCAATTTGAAAAATATGATATTACTTTTAAGAAACAAATGGGTGAATTTAAGGAGCCCATACAATTTTTTTCTATTTATTTTTGCTTATAAATTTGTAATGCTTATAATTACATTTTTTGTACATATTGTTAATGCTGCTCTTTATTCTAAGTAATATTATAATAATCTCGTGGTATACCATTTATTAGATTTACACTGCTTTTGGCTAGTTTATGAATTTAGTTTAAGTGAAGACAATGTTATGGAAATATGAATTTGGACAATGAACACTAAGATAACTTTTATTGTAATTATGATTCAACTGAACTCCCGCACGCGCGGCTTGAGGTGCACTGGGAGGTAAATTGTATTTTTAGATAATAAAGAAGATTGAACTTTTACTTGAACTTGAAAAATTGATTTTAAGAATATTATTTTAATATTTTATTAAAAAGTGCATATTGTTGTCTATCAATGGCATGAGTATACATTTTTAAAAAGGTGAAGATGTCTAAATTCTTTCAATCTGGCTTATGGGCTTATATGAAATATAATATCCATAGTATGATTACAAATAAGACCTACATATTACACATAACAATGAATCACAACATATTCTTATTTCGACAAATTTTTAGTAATCCGTTGAAATGTTAAGAAATGTTATAATAAGAGGTGGATCAAAAATAGTTGCCTGGAATATTTTACAATTTGAAAACTATTCTAACATTGTTTCATAATCGAATTTTAACTGAGTATTTAAAAGTTGTTGACACTCAGTTCATGTTCGTAAAACAGGCAGAAACATTTTTAAAATAAATTAAATTTCAGAACGGGGCTTGATCAGTAGATACGTAGACAGCAAATTTTTTTATATATATATACTTATTATATATACAATACTTATATATATATATACTTTTTATATATATATATATACTAGCAGTTACCCGCGGCTTCGCACGCAATCTTCTGTTGAAAAACTGTACAATAGATCTATGTATTCTTTTTCTATAACATAATAAACAGTCTAGAGATAATCGATAGTCCACTCAAAGCTATTCCAATCTCCTGATCCAATTTAGATTTAAGTTTAAAGAACAGAGATTTTGGGATCCTGAAGTCATAAAGTGAAACAATTTTTTATAAGATTAGTATTTCCCTCCCACATTCCATGTTAATTTATTGACGTTCTTCGATGGCTTCAGTAACAATAAGAGTTAGCCTTTTTATCCCAATGACGAAAGTGTATCGTACAAGTCAAAAAATTGCTGCGGTCAATATGGGTCTGTTCTGGTCGTTTAAATTCACCCCCGGTCTAATCTATTTATAGTTCCACAATTGATTTATGCCTGTTGCGCTAACCAAAACAATGGTCCTCATTATGTTGGTTTTCGGAATCTAACTTAGATAAATTTTGATGATTAAGTGATTTTGATATTTTTACCGATCGCTAAATATGTATTAGGGGTATATGCATTCAAGTATTAGGGCAATATTATCTCCATTTGCTTTTCAATAACAATAGTAAAAAGGCCATACACAATGTTAAAGGAACTAACCAGATTAGATTACGTTATGTGCAAACATTCACAGCTTTATACAATAAGGCAGTTGTTATAACAGCGTATAAATAGCATTTCTATTGTATTAGAGGAGATTATTGATCATTGGCGCAATCTAAATTTAAAATTAAATAACTTCGTATTTGCAATCTACATTACACTACTGATTAAGCACTTTACAATAATTCAATATTTACTCAAATCTAAATGTAAACACACTGTTTCTGCCTCTTTGATAAACTTCAGCTGAAAGTGTTAACAGCTACTCTAAGTGTTAATTCAGACCAAAAGCTATACTGGTTTCCAAATTTCAGCACAATCCGTATAGCAGTTTCAGAGTGATTCGAGGACAAACATCTTAACGTCTAAACATACAAACATCCAAATATCCAAAACATTCAAACTTTCGCATTTATAATATTAGTGGGATATATATCTTATTACAGATTGCGCCAGTAACGCACTTATAAGAGCGTGTCTTGTTTTGGCTGTTCAAAGAAAATAACAACTTGTTATGAGTCTTTATAAAATATTATTAATCAGCCTGCTAATCTCTGAATTTTTGGTGTATTGGCGCGAAATATCTCTCTTAGTAATGATTGCATAACAAATTTAAATTAATGTTTAAAATTACATTGTCAAAGCTGAACATTCATAGATTAAAAAGACCATGTTTAAACAAGTCGTGAATCTTAAAAAGAGGGATGAGGACTATTAGAACATTACTTGAAAAAAACTGAGAACAAGTATACAGGCTTCAGAAGACTCATATAAACATGACATACAGTGCAAGACGACAACATCAAAACGTATATTAACACTTTTGTTGCTGGTATATACTGAGTGAGATCGACTACTCTCAGTCCTCCCACTGCGTCGTAAGAAAGTTTGCCGAAGTCTACTTGTAGACTGATTGTTGTTAAAATTAATCTTCCTGATTTTTGAGGATCAAAGTTATTAATTTGTTTAGGACGCAATCTCAATACCTCTTAAAATGTTCCATATGATACTATTAATAACATATCCATTTCATTGTAATCTATTTATACAGGATGTATTACATAGGAAAGAAATAAAATTTTATAATAATAGAACAAAAATAGGCTTTCAATCTCGGTTTTTTATTGTATATAAAAAATTATAATTATCAGAAAATAAACTCTAATTATTATCTGGCTCACTTGCCTACATAACGGGCATTGGAGATTAACCTGGCAACCATGCAGTGTGTCTCAGCACTCAGTGCACTGGCACAAGGAAATACCACATGTGTAAGACCTTTGAATGAGGCACACTGCACAGTTTACGAGCACGCAGCAGGAGTGCCTCGTGAAAATACACCAAATATTGCAATTTGTCTTCTGGAGTAATTATAAAATGCCTATTTTGTTTTGTTCAATCTGCAATGCTCAATAACAATATTATATTCATTTCTGCTATTATAATTATGCAAGTTGCTATTCAAAATTAATGATGACATGTTTTTTGTAATATACAATACTGAGTCAAAAAATATATAAATTTATAAAAGTTTCCACCAAAGCTTAATAAAAAGTGATTCACAGTGTTCTATTGGTTGTGATTTTGTTATTATTCTGATAGCTTTGTTTTTCAGGATAATGATTTTCATTAATTTTAGCGCTATTACCCAATAATATTAGGCCATACCTTGTTATTGATTAAAAATATGCATAGTATGCAGAATTTAAAAATATTTTTCAGTAACACAAATTTATAATACGTCTAAGTAAAAAAAATTACTCTACCAAAATATACCTAGAAATTTAGCACAAGAAAAGAAATAATTTGGTGTGTCAATTGTAGGGGGTTTGTCGTAAAGTAAACAAAATGTTTTGAGTTTTTTGACTTCATTTAGTAAAGATCCATTTGATTTAAAACCACACTGAGGCTTTCTCAACTGATTCACTGACAAGAACTTGTAGTTTGTCAAAGTTTGTATGGATATTCTAAAGAGTTGTGTCGTTAGCAAAAGAGATTTTAACCTAATAACGGTAGGAAATTAATTTATATATAATAAAAACATAATAGGGCCCAGGACTGACCCTTAGGTACAACAATCCCGATCACCAAATTGTTGGATCGATTTCCATTAATAGAAACAAACTTTTCGCCTGCGGTTAGATAAATAGTCTTTAAAGAACTCTTTAAAGCCGGATTCCCATTAATACCGTAATAGTTAAGTTTTAAGGCCCTGCTCAAGTCAAAATATGTTACCTGAGCAAAGGCTTTAATCTCAAAAGTGTTTAGGACCTCCTTAATTAGTGAATAAATTGCATCAATGGTGTATTTACCTCTTCTATTGTAATAAATTTAGATTGATATTATTTTCCAGATACGCAAAAGGTTCATCATGTAAAACAGTTTCTATTATTACAGGACAGGTAAAATTTATACTGGGCAATAGCTCTCAGGGAAACTCCTAGACCCTTTCTTAAGAATCGGGCAGATATTACATATAGTTAATGGGTTTCAAAAAACGTATGGTAAATTCTTTAAAATATATTGTTATAAATGTCTTTGCTTTCTGAGTTTTTAACTCTTTTGGCAGCTTTAATGACCTCATCAATTGAGACTTCTACAAAGATAAATGTTTTTTCTTTCAAAATATGGTAATTTCTTATTAAGTTCATTCTATTAACATGAGGCTTTTTGATACTACCCTTTATTTGCTGTTAACCGAATTGATAAAACAAATGGTTTAAGTAACCTAGAGTGATATTTATTGATAATGTCGATTGAGATGCTAAATGTTTTGTATTTTCGTTTATCTGCACCGAAAACGCCTTATATTGGCGTTAAAAACCTCTCCCCAGGCCTTATATTGGTTACTGCTATTTTATATTTTTGCGACATTGTGAGTTTCGCATCTTCTACGGACTTTTTTATAACATTTCTAGAGATTTAAATAGTTTAACACGAAGCCTGTCAATAGTAGAAAGTTTTGTCGATTTCTCCAAAAACAAAAATTTCTTTCATTTGGTCCAGTTCCCCACTATAACCAATAATTTTGATTTCGATCTTTAGTCTCACTAACTGTGGAACGTTGTTTTTTTAACTGTAGAGTAAAATGTTTATTTATGAACTGAAAATGGAGAAATATGCATGAACGAGTTTTTGGGTAGAGAATACTCTTCCATTACTAAGTACGACATTCCAATCATGTGAAAACAAATGGCTTGTCAGATCATCAATAGAGGATTCTGGAAAAAATTAAAAATAAAATGTTTCACTTGTACTTTTGGATTTAGCAAGGTTTTAGATGTTTCAAACAAAGTATTCTTTGAATATTTAAAATAAGCCCATTACGATCCGAGAAAGAAAAAATAAAGATGTTGCATGAAATAACCTGATCTAGGCAGACTAAAAAACATTATCAAGACAATGGGCTCCCCCATTTTACAAAGGAAGTTTACAAGGAAGTAAGGAAGGGAAGTTTACAAAGCAAAACGTAGTTTTTTATAGCGGGTACTACTTCCATGAAAACGAGTAATCTAGGTTTATCTTCTTTAACATACGTTGTATAACCAATTTATATGACGAGAAGTGTGTGTGTGGTGTGTGTGTGTGTGTGTGTGTGTGTGTGTGTGTGTGTGTGTGTGTGTGTGGTGTGTGTGTGTGTGTGTGTGTGTGTGTGTGTGTGCGTGCGTGCGTGCGTGCGTGCGTGAAAATTTAAACTTTTTTCGGATAGCGAGAAGATGAAAAATAATAATATATTTTTTCTAGGGTTTGCAATTTTTATATTTCATTCGCTATGGTAGTTAATCTTCATATAGACGCTATTGATTTTCTGTGAAAGTTATGAGCCATGTGTGTGCCACATTTTATGTACATAGGACATAAGGAAGGTCTTTCTAAGAATTCCAAGTCCATTTCTACCCCTATGGGTGGATTATATTAATGAAAGATGTAGTTATTGCTATGTATAATACACTGTATAATTCAAAATAAATATTTAAAAGCACCTATGAGCCAAAAGATATAAGCAGAAATTACAGGATGGTTTACTAGAAAGGAGTCACTTTAGTTCAGACATGAAAAAATTGAACTTCTAGTGACAGTCAAGCTCCACGCGATTGAACTAATATGGGCTTAAAATTAATTTACATATCGCAAAAAATAATAAGTCGCTCACTATTAATTATATCACAAAATTTGTAAAGAAGCTTTGGAAAAGACTACGCCTGATTGTTGGATGAAAGTTGTAGAGAATAAAAAAATAGTTTATTGATAACGCTTGAACCAATGAATGATTGCTGGGGGAGGCTGTAGAGAGACTACTAATATTTTGACTGAGGGACAGAAATTCGTCGGAAGACTGTGTCAGTGAACATGAGGTAAACAGTGAAAAATATAACACCGATAACAAAAGACGATGGTGATAGGATTATGGAAGGTATTCGGCCGCTTCGCTTTGTGAGGAATATTAATTTCCCTCAAATTATCTGTTAGTGAATTTACAAATATAAGTTTAATTAAATATTTGTTTTGGGTAAATGGATAGTTTAATCGCCTTTCCTTAGATTAATATATTTACCAGAATCATACAAGCCTAATTTAAACATTTTTCCTGTTGTGGTTTGTAGTGAAAATAAAACTGTCGATATTTTATCTTGTGATTTTGGCATACGGGGCAAGTTGGTATGTGTGTTTTCATTAAGCCATAATGTAGTAAGGTTCCAGTTACTGTGTACCTCGCTTGTTCTGCACCCTCACTCATAAGTAAAGACTATTAGTAATAAGCATTGCGTGATTTATAAATAAATACAAGTCTATTGAGTTTCCCAAAAAACTTGTTACGCCTTTAATTATTAACTTAGAACTCTGAATTATCAGTATGTCGTTCTTTAAGAGACATACAACAAATTATATATTATATTTTTAACTGTAATTATTTTGAATTAGGAGGAGTTAAATTGAAGAAAGCTTAAATTTAAAAGAAAAAACTGTGTTTTTCTTCATATTTTTGATTATCACAATCAATAAACATATCTAAAATATCTCAATTTCGCTATATATAGATTAATACTACCTAAGCCGTCAAACGTTTTCAGATGTAATAAAGGGGTATATTTTAATGTGGTAGACGTTTTAAGTGAGATGTTTAGTGTGTGTGAGAGAGGTCGCCGAGGATCCGGTAAAAATATAACATAATATGTCATAATATAAATTCCTAAACGAAACGTCCACCGGCTTCAATTCTTTCCGGCGAGCGCGTTTATGCAACCCGCACAGCACGTTGTCAATAACCAACTCAGAACTCTCCCCTAACCACGCGACTCAACGGACGGTCGCCCACTGGCCACGGATAGTGGTGGCGGCCTACCCCTCCGGCGATCCCCACCACTCCCTTTTTAGGTGGTGTGATATTAGGTGCTATAAAACTCCAGAACGATCTTTAGGTGCGTGCGACTCTCGGGCATTTCCTTAGGTGCTGTGAGATTAGGTACTATAATATTAGGTGCTATGAGAATCGGTGCTATTAAGACGGTTAAATTTTTAGGTGCTGTGAGATTAGGTGCTATTAGATTAGGGGTGCTGGTGAACCCCCACGCTCAAAGTAGAGCATTTTTACCAGTAGCACTGTGTGAGTCAAGAGACTGAGAGTAATCAAGCATGACAAGTATGCTGCACCTGTCCCTTACCCCTTGCCTCAAACAGCTCCCTAAACATATTAAGGCTGTATTTGCTGTGGTTCCTTCTAAACCCCGATTGTAGCTTCGGAAGTGCACACTTTCTCTAAACACTCTGTCATTTGACGTACATCTCAATATTTTCAGGGATTTATGAGATGGGAGGCAATAGACTGGCAAAACAGAGAAAGGTCTCAGTTGTTCAATGCTGGTTGGCTTATGGATTTTTGGTAGTTAGTGGTCAATACTCATTTTCAAGTCATCAAAATTTTAACTTAGCAGTTTGTAGGTTTTTTGTAACCAAGCACTTTCAGATTGTAAATCGCCGCAAATTTCGCTTACATGTGGATTAACAATTTAAGTGTTTTGTTATCATATGTAGCAACGGTCTTCTTAAGTTTAGTGAAAACCCCGGAAGCTTAATCAATGACTTCTTGGTCTAGAAAATCCAAACCGTCCATGCAATTCAATAGACCTCTACCTCTAGTGAACGTTCCCATTGTAAAAAATTGGCCTTTTTTAAATAAATAAATAAGCAATTTATAATAGATCTTAAATACATTTAAGAACTGCAATAATTAGATAATAACAATTAAAATATAATCTTTAATACTACAAAAACCTTCGCGTTACCATAAACAATAAAAGCAATGAAAAACAAATAGTGATAGAATTTAACAAATACTAAATGAATTAAACAACACTTAAATTCTATTTACACACAGACAGGCAGGTCACACTAAGATACATAATAGTTTGTTCCGTGTGCTGTGGCAGTACCTGCTGTTTATTACATGCAATAACAGATGCGGAACATGATGATATAATGCGGTAACAAAGTTGAAGGCGCAGCAGTAATCCGGATGCGATGGAATTGCGCTGGACGGCTGTAGCGAGCGGTGGTTGGAGGGAAAATAGTTGCTGCAATGTTGGTATCGGTAGCGCTTAAAAGCGATGCGCAGATAGCGTGTTAAAACTCAAACTAAAAAATGCTTTATTGTTGTTGACAATGTAAATTGCATAACAATCGTCAGTACATAGAATCACTACAACTAAATAAAATACCTTAAAACAAAAAAAAATTATCAATTAAAAAACAATGGATGCTGTAGTGTTATTTTTAGAATTGAAACTTTTTCAACTTATTCATAAGAGTTTTAAATTGGTGGCCTCTTTGAACCTTCCGGGCAAGTTGTAAAAAAGCTTGATGCCAAAATAAAACGTTTGTTTTTCAAAGAAGGAGATCCTATGTTTTGGAAGGGCCAAGAAATTATTTCCTCGAAGGTTACAAGTCGTTTTCTTAATTGGAAACAAGTATTAATTCTTAAAGGCAAATTTCAAGCATTCCAAAATGTATATACTAAGAAAAGTAAGTAAATTATGTTCTCTAAAACACCTTTACATGATTCAGATCAGCTGAGACCAAAAATGACACGCATGGCCCTCTTTTGAAGAACGAATAGGTATTTATTTATCTTAGAGGATTCATAACCCTAAATGATTAGTCTATAATTCAAGTACGTGTAGAAGCAACCGTAATATGCTCTTAACAAGACTTCTCTACTTGTGATCGAGGCTAACCTGTGCAAGACAACCATACTACTTCTTAGCTTTTTTTAAAACTTTATGGATATGGTTGTGGAAGAATAAGAGTCGTTCTTGAGACCAAGGAAGTCCGTATAAGAACTAGAGACAAGGCGAAAATCTCCTATAAAGAATCAGACTGGTTTGAATTATTTTCAAAGAAGTTTAGAAAAAAATCTATGAAGTTGGTCCTTTTTTATTTACGTAAAGACGATTTTGCTCTCGCCATTATAATATAGTACTGCCTTGAAAATTTGTCTACAAGAATTTATTCATACTATTATAAATACTAAAAGACGTATCATCTGCAAAGAGACAAAGGTCATCCCGATTGACTGCTGAGGGAATATCATTCATAAACTATAGAAGATAAAGTATCCGCCCCAAGACGGAACCCTGAGGTATCACAGCTAATGTAGGCAGTTCACTACATTCAAATGTCCAAAGGTAGCCTATACTGTCGTTGTCGGGAACAGCCACAACCTGCTTTCGGTTGATTATGACGGACGAAACCCAATCAAGGGCCTTACATCTAATACCAACACGGTATAACTTTTAGAGAAGTAGACTGTGCGGAACTAAATCAAAGGCCTTAATTTGATCTATAAACAAAACTGTCTCTAACGCATGGTAGTGAAAACTATTTTATTTTCGTTGATGAGTCCTGAAGGAGCTGTTGGGATTTCTGAAAGATGCTGGATCTAAGGATGTGACTGTTGCATGATTGAATGTACGCAGTGTAATTCGTGCGTGTGGAAGTTTAGATATGAGTTCTTTTTATATAACTATAATTTTAAGATACCTATAAAACTTTAAATTTTGAAAAATTATTATATTATAGATAATATTATTATTACTATCTAATAAGCTATGCCTCAGCAATACATCATCATAGTCATATAGTGTATGTATGTGTGTGTGTGTATATATATTACATATACACACCTATATGTATATATGCACAGTATTCACATAACATTGTTTGGGCTATTGTTGATGTTTACTGTTATAATTGTTATACAACGTTAAAGTGCTCAAGAAAATATTTTCTAAAATGTTATTCCAAAGTACTACACTAAAGGTTTATCTAAGGAGGGCTATATGAATTCAAAGCACTTGATGTCCCCTCACAACAGATAACCTAATTACGTCCTACTTCTGGCCCACAGTTTCAGCTCTAGAAGAGGTTCCCTTGTCTCCACACCCAAGTGTTCCTACACATTGTGAAATATTATTTTTGTGGGGTTCCATTGTTGAAGAAGGCTAGACAACAGTTCATTTAGGTATATTTAAGCCAGGGGGATGTTATAAACAATAACTATAACTGACATACTTTGTGGTTTGGAGGTATATAAAGTTGTTTCAAGTCATTTCTGACTATGGAAGAATTGTGAAGGAAACAGGACTTTTCTGGACATTTACCATCGTTCAGTGGTAGAAATAATTATAACACTACGTTTCGATATCTGCAATCTGATCTTTTTCTCAAGTGAATAACTAACCTGACATATAATTACAACCAAGGTTAAAATCAAATCATACCAGAGCGTTGTGACACTCACGCCAGGAATCACAACCACCATGTTGTGTGCCAATTCTACTTGCTCTAAAACACGTACCTAATAAAATTAAAACACGACGTTAAGTATTAAAACTGAAATACAGAATAACTGTCACAATATGATAATGCATTCCCCGACCTACCACCTAGAAATAACTCTAGACCAATAGTACATGATAATCGTCAACATGGCGCTAAAATGAAAAGAATGATAGTTGACCCTTTTATTTTTGGTTCATTCTAGATAAACTTCACTAAACCGTATTGCGACTCCGTACTGGTTTATTACAAATATCTAATCTGTTTGATACTTTAGGTTTTTTAGTTTCATCCAGCTTTGGTTCACTTCTAGAATTGGCAACAAAAGCGGTCTAATTTTCACTGATGGTTGACTGATTTGCTGGTCTACCAATGTAATGTGTGAAGCCTCGTTTTTTTTAGATAAATTTCCTTTAAAAAAATTAGGTTCCCGAAGGATTGTGCATCTCGAAGTATAATCATTGAGCGTTAACCTCACACATGTATACCCAATCAAAGTTGCTTTCTTACATGTTACTTTGACATAGTCAACATTTCGACCTACGCACGCAAACTGAATTCCCTATTTTCTGAACTAATTTACTTAAAAAATTTTACATTAAGGCGTTTTAGTCCACTACTTTAGGTTTAAAAACTATTTTTCTTTAAGTTTTATATTCGCCAGATAGGAATTTGAAATAATCATTAATTTAAATATACCGTATTAATTGTTTTAATTACATTGAAACTGTTATTACTGGTATAAATTATTACAGTGAAAATATCGTTAATTTTATTGAAAGGGATTTTATATAGGCTTTAATTTAACTTGCTTAGTAAAGGTGAAAAGAATTAAATGAAAAAATCTACGGATTAAATTTGTTGATGAACTAAATCTTGTTCAGGATATTCTTAAGAAAAGAAAACATTTTTCTTTATAACACATTAACCACGGTAGACATTACTTACAACAATACCGCCTGTTATAGAGTCGGTACTAGTGACGGAGTGAAGTGTTAAATTTCATGCTTCTATGAAAGTTATCACAACACAGGAATTACAAAGTTTATAAGTTTGATTTTGAAAAACACATTGCATGTTATAAATTTTGTAAAGTTTCAAAAATTTCTTCGGTTGCAGTAACGAGAACAGTTATTTACGGTGTATTTGTTGATTGTAGTTCAGTGGCTGAAATATAATGCCGGATAATAAGAACGACTCAATAATATGTGAATATAAAAGCTATTTATTCTGCAAAAAGAACATAATACCTAAGTTAAAAAAATACGATCATACAAAGCACGTTATTCTGGTGATATATTTGTTTAACAACATTTAATGTAGGCAAAACACAATTAAATGCATGGAAAAAGAGGAAATACAAGTAGATTGAGCATTAAATGAACAGGATTAGCTACACACCCTTTGATGTTTCACTTCACCCGCACACAATCTCGTTATGCTTTAAATAAGATACTTAACAGACAATTATTTCTGTTAGTTGTGCGATAAAATGCACATTAATTCCTTTTTAATTTTATTAATATAATGATTAAGTTATTGGAGGGTTACAGTTAGAAGAATTATAAGTTATTATTTTTACAATTGTTTTAGCAAATTTGTTAACTTATTGTTTCTTTTTTCATTGAAATGAAAGTAACCATATTGAACGTGATATATTAACTATAAAATTTAAGCTTGATTGACAGAAGATGAAAGGTTTTATGATTAATACAACATTGTAACATTGTAACATTGCATATAGAAATATCATTTTACAAGAATTTACGAGTATATTAATTTATTTGTGCAATGTTTACGAATTTATTATGTTATTATATTTATTGCAGATATAATGAACTAAAAATAATTTCATTAATAGTGACAAGTGTCACACATTTAAACAAGTTTCTTCAATTGAACCCTTACCATCAAATAATTCAATTAAGTATGCTATAGTAAATATTTCAACATTTTTAAAGACTTAGAACCAACTACGAACTCAGACAATGGTTTTAAATGTAAAGATTTTACTTTACTAAAAACAAATTATATTCATTTATTCAACTGCACTTTAAAGCAAAATGAAATTGAAGAAATATCCAAAGGGATTAACTTTGCATCAACTCCAAAAATTAAGCGCATAAAACTTGCATAGAACTAAAAAATTATAGAATATAAATATATATATATATATATATAAAATGTTGTATATTAATATATAATTGTATTGTTTGTTCTAGATAAATTCAAACTTTAAAATTATTGCTCTTATACAAATTTGTATAACATTGTTAATAAAATAAAAATAAATTAAAAATGAATACCAATAAATATACAATGCAACTTACTTTTGAAGAAAACCAACGGTGAATTAACTTTGCATTTATGTTAATGTAGAAGCTTTTAAATGAGCAATATGTGTTTACCCTGGCAGCTGAATTTCCCGAACCCCCGGAATGCCGATAACACAGTTATGGAATAGGAAATTCATCTGCGTCAAGCTGAGTGTAATTAAGGCAGGTTTGGAACAGGAGTATGACATTATTATAAATAATAAGTAAATTGTTAGTAATATCTTAGTCGATTACGCTTGTAAACGAAACGATATGAAAACTGAATTGAAGATTCATGTAAACACATGATATAGTTTTATTGTGTGTACTCTTGACTAGAGTTTACTCCATAGATACCTGAAATGGAAGAAGGCAATAATTAAAGGGAGATTGTCGACAATATTGAATTGCATGACTAAAATGCATTCATTCACTTATACTTAGTAATATATTGTACTTAAAATAATATGTAACTTGTACTTAAGGTAGAGTTTTTACATTTTAAAACTATAATATATAATGTAAAGCTCGCAATTTAAATAATGTTAGCAATTTATAACGAGGAAGAACTAAAGGTTAAAATATAACCACATGAAATGGTGTGTAAATGAAGCTAGCACAACCGTATGTTACCTTGACAACAACAAAGGGGAAGGCCTGACGGCTGATAGGAGGACAAATGAGACGGAAGTTAATGAGATTTATGTCCAGAAATGTCTAATAGTGCAAGTTGAATGAGACATGATTTTAATGTGTTGTATGACCAGTAATTTTCTAAACAATACCTATTGATTTATATTCACTAAATATCAGAATTGTATTGTATTTATAAATTTGTATAACTATTGACAACTTTTGCGTAAAAAAGGAATTTCATCAATCACTTTATTCTTCAAGGAAATGTCGTTATTGTGCAAAGGAAACAAACTGCAGTTTAAACTAACAATATTGCGAGATAAGAAATAAATAAATATTGTTAGGTCTCAAAGTTATATATGTTACGTGATTTTAGTGGGACGACAGAGTTAAAAAATAAAATTTGTCTTAGCCTTCAGGGGTATCTGCTAGCATAAGATATGATTTAATAACTTAAGTATAAAATAGGTATTTAATTAACTTATTTTAATTTGCATTGAGTATATGCTAAATTATAATTTATAGGTTAGATGAGAGTTTCAGCTATAGGAGGAAAATGTTTGCCAGATGTGTGGACACAAAACAGTTCGCCCTGCTCAAGACTGTAAATGATACTACTGGGGGTGAACCGAGGGTGAAGAAGGGTGACAGCGACTTACACCTGTCGGCTCCTCTTCCAGCAACCCAGATGTGGGCTGACATCTGTCCCCTTCACCCTCTACTTCTGCACCAGAATGTCAACTATACAAGTCTATAATTTCACACCGGTCACTTAACACCGCCACCAGACATTTTAAAACTTCGATTCCCTCCACGTAAGAGCAATTTGTATCAATATATTGTGCAAAAAGTTCAGTACATTGAAGCTTATTGTTAGTAAAATTATTATTGTTAATCACTTTTAACTTGTAGATTAAGGAATACACGTTCACCACGTACCTTTAACTTACGGTTGAAGGAAGATAAAACACAGCTTACTACAAATATTTAGACACAGACACAAACATTGAATAGCCAGGTGGATTACACGGATTGTATCTCAAGAATGGCTGTAACGGTTATGAGCCTTACGGTTGAAGGAAGATAAACACAGCTTACTACAAATATTTAGACACAGACACAAACATTGAATAGCCAGGTGGATTACACGGATTGTATCTCAAGAATGGCTGTAACGGTTATGAGCCTTACGGTTGAAGGAAGATAAACACAGCTTACTACAAATATTTAGACACAGACACAAACATTGAATAGCCAGGTGGATTACACGGATTGTATCTCAAGAATGGCTGTAACGATTATGAGCCTTACGGTTGAAGGAAGATAAACACAGCTTACTACAAATATTTAGACACAGACACAAACATTGAATAGCCAGGTGGATTACACGGATTGTATCTCAAGAATGGCTGTAACGATTATGAGCCTTACGGTTTGAAGGAAGATAAACACAGCTTACTACAAATATTTAGACACAGACACAAACATTGAATAGCCAGGTGGATTACACGGATTGTATCTCAAGAATGGCTGTAACGATTATGAGCTCTGGTTTGTTGGATTCGTCTGAGCTCCGAACAGCAGAAAACCTATTGTTACATTGGTAATAGGTCACCGATAAAAATCAGGTGAATATAAAAATACAAATATAATATAATAGTATAAAATGAGAGAGAGTCTTGAGAGCCTAGAGTAGGCTTTATAGTAACAAAACTTCATATTCCAACCTTTTCAGGAAATCTTTGTTGAGTACTGAGTAAGAAAATTAAAATTTTTGTGTTTAAATTGTACTTTTAACTGTACATTTAAGCAAATATTAGGTATGCATGCTTGGTCAGTACTGTAATGCAGATATCAAAAAACTAAGTTACAATCTAACTTTTAATTTAAATTGAAAATACTGCCATAAAACCCATCTTAGCTATCTTTTGACAGAAGTAGGCTTCCCAGACCTGAATATATATATATTATATATATGTGTGTGAGTGTGTGTGTGTGTGTGTGTGTGTGTGTGTGTGTGTGTGTGTGTGTGTGTGTGTGTGTGTGTGTATGTATAAAGGGTTCTGGGACCGGTGTTATTAAATTTTATCACGTCAAAAATCATAAAGAAGAAACGACTGAACTCGTCCTTAATTTACCTTACTAGATTTTCTGGAAGAGCTCATTTCCACAATATTCGTACCTCGAAACACTTTTTAATTGTTAAAAACAAAATACTCCTATGTTAAAACTGCCATGACCTTATTCGTAACTTTGTGATGCTTCAAAAACTTATTTTCACCTCACAAAAGTTCTGTATTTTCCGAAAAACTGCCAGTTTAAACTTACCGAAAAACTTTCAATATTTTTAAATTAATTTAATCTCGAAACATCTTGTCAAAGGTCATACAGATTTATAAATAGAAGACAATTTTGATATTTATTAAATGTATACAAATAGGTATTGTTTTGAAATTACTTTTTTCTGGTTAAGACCATAAAAAGTCTTGTAATAAAATATAAAGTCATAGACAATAAAACCATGTCTCTCTGGTGGTCGGGGGCAGTAGCACAGTTCTGTTCACGGCCACAGCTGGTCTTGTCTTCTGCGATGGCTAGGTGGTTAACTTCGTGGCTAGATCAGCTGTTTGATTACTGGTGATTAACTGTCGCTTTTTTGAGTGATTAGCAATAGTAATTTTAGCATCTCTCTTCTCGAGCATCGGCCTTCGGGTGAAGACGTCGAATACTTTCCGTGGACAGAGATTTTGTTTCGTTCTTTTAAAGTGTTACTTAAGTCCTTGCCTTCCAGAATAGATACAAGTACATCGTAGTTCATTATAGAGCCCAGTTATACGCTTCCAAATTCTGTCAAACCACCACTTAAAGCTACCTTTAATATTGGAATATGGTTTGTGCCAGCCTTCATTTACATACCATCTTATGTGATTATATTTCTGATGAAATGCATACTGAACCACTATTGAGTACTATTGATTGTTATATTCATGCCCTAATAAGGCAAAAACCAACATTCCCAATTAGTGTACGGTTGCTGACGTCTACATTCCTTACAAAACCATCGCTTATTTAGAAATCTTTAACTGTTAAATATGTTATTCGTTTCGGATAAAACATAAGAAACTATTTTTTCTTGTATCACTCTGAATGATGCATTCATGGTTATTGTAACTAATCGTACTTATTTACCGATCGCAAAGCTTAGTTTATTGTATAATTAAACCAACAGACGCAATGTGGAAAAGCCACACACAAGTCGATATCTCTGGCTGTCTGTCGCAAAGTGGGGTAACTTTGGTGTACGTGACTTAGAAATACTGCCGACCACCGTTTAGTGAATTTACATAAAACTAGAGATTAGTTCCTGCATTGGCGTATTCCGCAACAGTTCTGAGTCATTGTTAAACCAATAAAAATTTTATCTTGCTCGGGTTTTGTCGAATTCTCTGTTTCTAACGCTTAAAGAAGATTAGTTTAAGCTTTTAGTTATTCCATTGGATTAACTGGGTGAGCTGTAGAC
>NW_025779628.1:0-59134 GCF_021130785.1 Homalodisca vitripennis | reverse complement strand
TTTTATTAGAAAAAACTGAAATTACATTTGAAACGTTAGATGATACATACATTGTACGGAATTTATACTGTTAATAAATGAAACATAGTACTGTACTGTACTGTATTTATAATGTACAAACCCCTACGCAAGGCTTAGCAAATAATTTGTACTTTAACTTGGACACAATAAGGGATAAAAAACGTAAAAACAAAACACTGCAAAAACCCAACACTTTCTTAAGACCTAAAGTCAGTGATCTTCTTTTGACGCAACACACTAAAACGACTTCTGGACGATGCAATGTTTCGCCAACGCCGAATGAACATTACGTCATTGGGAGTAGCAGCGGCATGTTGCTCGACGTAGCGTTAGAGAGCGAGGTTCAAAGGGCACTTGCAGCTTGCGCTGTGTGGAAACAATATCGGTAGTTTGGGCGTCTCCCTCATCCTCACTGCTACATGAGTCATCAGCTGGGACTCCTTGCACCTGTGCCACGATGTCTTCGTCTGTGTACTCCTCGAAGCCTTTGTCATCTACACCGTCCACTTCATCAACACACTCCTTCTCTACATTTTCGCATCCCGGGTATTTTTTTTTTACAAGAGGAAGAAGTTCGCATTCATTTACCGGTGGGAACAACCTCTTCAAACAAACTGCAGATCAGGCCAAAGATTTTTTCCAAGATTTCTGCAGAGCTCCTACGCTTGTGTTCTCCCAAGCCCTCTGCCACTCAGAAAATTACATCTTTGATCGTGATTTTCTTAAGCTTTTTGGAGAATTGTGAGGGTCTTCATTTTCCTCAAGCAGGCTTCGGAGCAGCTTTTTCCCGATAATTTTGCTTCAACGCTTGTAGAACTCCTTGGTCCATTGGTTGTATGATCGAAGTAACGTTCGGTGGTAGAAAAATGGCTTTTATATCACCAATAACCAGCTCTAAGTCATCCGGATGGGACGGAGCGTTATCTATGAGTAACAACGCTCTATCAGGCAGTCCATTTTCTTCATTGTAGGCTCTCACGTTGGGCACAAATTGTTTCTGAAAACCATTCTTGAAACAAAGCACGAATCCATCCAAGCTTTCTTTTGGTTTTTATAGTAAACCGGCAGAGCGTTCATATTCATGTTTTTTAAAACATCGAGGTTTTTTTGGATTTACTGATAACCATCAAAGGTATCTTATTGGTGGCGGAAGCGTTGCTGCATGCTAATACGGTTAGTCGTTGCTTATCCATTTTAAATCCTGGAGCTTTGAACGCTTTGAAATTTAGCCCCGTTTCATCAGCGTTGTACACTTGCTGGGGTGAGTAGGAGGATGTAATTTCTTTGAAACTCCTGAAAGATACTCTGCGGCTGCGTTGCCTGTCTGCAGACATCTTTTCGCCAGTTACAGTCAGTTGCCTGATACCGTGCCTTTTTTTCCACCGATCTAAAAAACCGCAACTAGCCGAAAATGACGGATCGCCTCCCATAAGGATGTTTAGTAGAAGCGCCTTTTCTTTAATAAGAGGGCCGGTAATGGGAATGCCTTTTTGTCTCTCTTGAGAAAACCACAAGTAAAGTGCTTCATCGAGTTTGTCATACGATGACACAGTAGTAGTTTGACGTTTTTCTAGAGTGTTTTCACTTGTAACAGAGCAAAATTTGTTCGATTTTTGCCCGCTTCTTTTTCCAGTCACTGATCGTCGCTTTACCGACACCAAATTCAATTGAAAGTTGAGTAGCACTTTCACCATTGTCTAGTCTTTTGAGAACTTCGGAGTTTTTCTTTTAACGTACACGAGTTGTGTTTACGTTTACTAGCCATAATGATATCGGATATACGCACAGAGCAGAGCAAAGAACAAACAAAACTGCAAACCACAAACTACAGAATACACAGTAAGAGCACGTGCTGCGCGTATGGAAGATTGCACTAAACTGTCGTCTCGCCACTCGTCACCGGGGTGGGTGGTGGAGGGGATAGGGGTTGAGGTAGTGGCAGTCCAATAGTTTTGCCGCGCCACACTGTTTCAAGGTCACCGACCAACTCTCCCCGCCCACCACAGACAGGTGGCTTCTACTAGATTCATTACGCACAAACAATGGCACTCAGTTTCGACCACGCGATGTTACCGTACAAAGACAGGAAGCTGTAATATTATTATTACGTTTAATACGTACTTACTATTGTTTATTGCATTTTGATTATTATATGCATTTAATTGTTTTTTTAAAACCACGTTAAAATTGCACTTTGAAAGTTGATTAAATGGTACTATTTAACAAAAATCCCGCCTAGTCCGAATTTCCCGTCAATCCGAACAAGTTCGGGTATCCCAATTAGTTCGGATATTGGCGGGACTCTACTACTGTAGGTTATGTTTGTGAAATTGAATTTTCTATTTTTTTTTATTGGGTTGAAAATTAATGGTGCTGGAAGATAGAAATGAACTGCTGTTGGACTGCAAAATGTTTCAAAACTTGTAAACATGTTACTGTCAACTACTTTTCTCGGACGTGCCCTGTGAGGCGCATTGGGATCTGTGAGATTTGTGTACTGAAATGTTGACTTGAATAAAGAGTTTTGAACTTGAACTTGAACTAAGAAGAAAAGGGAAAGAAAGAAGGGCAAATGACTACTGGAAAGTTCCAGTGTCTGAAATAGAAAGGATAGCCAAGTTTGGCCAGAAATAGAAAGAAGAGTGCGATCTAATTTTATTTTATCTAATTAGTCAAATCTAATCTCGTGGATATCACGTACTCATAAAAATCATGAACCCCTGAGGGGTAATTAAACCCACCTGAGTACAGAGCTGATTAGGGCCACATCCTCGAGTTGACTGATGAGCAGGCTCCAGGTACAAGACTCCTGCGTGACCTTCTCCCCAGTCGCTAGACTTTGTTTTCGCTGTCGTCTGTGCCAGCACTCGCAGTCATCACTGGGAATATATGGTGGTTAAAGTACTCATCATTTGGAAGTTTTTAACGCAGCAATACAATAAAATGCTTTAATACCATTTTTTTAACGGTTAAGAAATGGAAACCCCAAAGTTACTGAGAAGGGAACGATTGGAATTCAAGTTGATTAAATTAATTTGCCCTTACATAACTGACCACAGTACGACTCTTATTGGTCCCAATGTTCAGGACTATTTTATGAAATCTTTTGTAGTGTATTAACTAAATTGTGGATAAAAATCAAATTAAGAATATAAAAACTTCAGTTAGGAATGTATTTTGAACATAGCAGAAGACCATTAAAGAATACAGCTATTTAAAGTTTTCCCATGCAGTCATTTACAGTAAAGAAAATAAAACTGCCTAAAACTACACACAGCAAGGGTCAATTGTATACCATATACAATATATTTAAGAACTACTTTCAGACAAGAGTATTCTTGACGTTATAAGACAATATTAACATATATATCAGGTTAGTTGGGGGGGGGGAGGGGTTACTGGATCTGTGTAATTTGATTCTTACCCAAAAACTGCTGGACAAGTCGTGATTTGTGAGCTTAAGTGTTATCAATTCTCACTTAAATGCAATTGTGACCTTTTCCAACATATGGCATCCCGTAACTGATGTAACACTTCATGATATTATTATTTAGTAGCTGTAGTGACCAACAGGAGCGAACTCATAGTGAACTCGATTATACTCATAATCATATGTCTTTATATGAGATATGATACTAATCCAGATAAATTTTGGAAGCACTTGTTAACCCATTGCAGATCACTGACGAGCTGGGCTCGTGACGCAGCGGCCGGGCCTAACGATGACGAGCTCAGGTCGCAAAAGCGGTCTGCGTTTAAGTTTCCCTCCAAATAGTTCTATTAATGTCTGATAGATCGGGCGATCGTCTTCACTTGTCAACTAAGAGTGTATAACAACGGTCTATGTTTAGAGTTTTCAAAAGTTTTATAAATATCCTACAGATCGCAGTTTGTATGTCGAAGTTGAAAAATCATTCATATGAGTTTACTCTCTGCTTTTTAGCGCTTCTGATTGGGTGTTTTCCTCAGTTGTTATTACAATACTTTTAAAGTTAGTGACACAGAACTAAACGACGCAGACGTACATGTTGGCGGGTTTAGTTTAGACAATGGCCCGGATGTTGTAATCGATTCGCCCGAGCCCCTTTATTTAGACTACGATTCAGGACATCATCCACCCCGGAACCTTGCTCGAGGGATATCGTTTTCTACATCACGAATACCCCAGCAGGCCCATGTTCCATCTGAACGAATACCTTC
Source organism: Homalodisca vitripennis (assembly GCF_021130785.1). Lineage (NCBI taxonomy): Eukaryota > Metazoa > Arthropoda > Insecta > Hemiptera > Cicadellidae > Homalodisca > Homalodisca vitripennis. The sequence goes on along the minus strand of NW_025779628.1, from coordinate 54,913 downwards.
ACAGCTGAATTTTCTAGTAAAACAATAACGAGCGATACAATGTGGTGCACCATTGCCGTTCGTGCGCGGCTGCTGACCGTAAATTAATTCGTGCCCGCGCGCCAAAACAATACGATCCACAATGGGTATCTTGGTATGAATTCTAATATAAATGTACATAGTATAAAGTGAAAGAGAGGAATCCTAACATGCACTAAAAACACTTACTTGCAGTTTCCTCCAATGTGAGGGCCACTGCCTTGCAGACCGCCGCGGCTACGACGGCCAGATGAGGACTGACACTATCTCTGAGCATAGACCTCACCTCTCCCCACCATGCAGGCTCCTGCACTCTGTTTCCTGTATATGACAACAAACCATCTTATTTTAAAACTTATAACAAGGATATTCTTGTTGAAGTTTATCTTTTTCAGCCTAGATTCTAGTGATTTGCTGTAGTAAATCAGCAATTAAATTTATTTGTGGCAAGGTATGCAGCTTAATTAACCCCTTTAGATCCAACAAATCTGTTGCAAATTTTACGATGTGACTTTTTTATCAATTTGTTTTTCAGGTTTCATATTGCAAAATAGACCTAGCTTAAAAATGTGTATTTTTTTAACATTTTTGTTGACACAATCTATCCAAGTAAATATTACGTGATATTTTAAAATAATCTTTTCAGCATATTATTAAGCATTAAACAATCTTTTAGACAATAATTGCTACATAGCTAAAATTATATTATATTATAGCTAATATATATATTTAATTTTAATTAATTCTATATATATATATATATATATATATATATATAATTTAAATTAAATTCGGCTATTGCCATTTATATACAAATTTGATTAATAGTAAATAAAACTCGTTTTGACAGGTATTTGGTCTTCCGATCATATGTTAGTTTGGTTATTTAAACGCGTATGTGACGCGTATGTATAATATATATATCTATTTGTTTATTTATTTGTATACAGTTTTATTTGTTGTACTTGACAAAGTTGTAATAAAACTAAATAATGTACAGATAATAATTGTAGTTTACTTTTAAACTACTTCTTTTAAAACTACTTCCTGTTTTTTTTTTTTTTAATTAAAAAAAAAAACAGTGTGTCCACAGAGGGTTTTCTGCCCTTCATCTTTAAACTCAGAATTATTCCTTTCACTGAGGAATAACGTAATTACTAAGTTTCAAGCAGGAGCTTACGATCAAGAGTTAACACACATAAGGAGTGAGACACACTTCTATACATGACATATTGCATCATTATTAAAGTGTCATTGTTCAAAGTAATGTATCTTTATTGTATATTATTTACTAATAAACACTCTTGATACATTTTACTAGTTATAGACTACATCACCATATTCATGCTTTGGCCCAATCATCTTGTTTCTGATTAAGTTAGACACATTGAATCTCATCATGGTTCGGGCAGGGCAACGACCTTGTCTGTGTATTAAACTGCAATAAGAACTATTTCTATACCACTATGGTTGAATCAAGAATCAAGAAGCTTTATTGTCATTAAATACACAAACGTACAATAGACATTGTCAGACAATATAAATATATATAATCTATTAAAGTTCTATGGTGGTTATAACACAGTAATAATTTTTTCTGTAGTAAGTTTATACATAAGTGGTTTACTTGCTCAAACTATAAAAAAAAATTGCATAATAAATATTCACCAGTGCTAAAATTTAAATACTTACAAATAGGAAACACAAATGAATAATTTATCACAAAACTTACATTGACAAATGAATATAACAAATTAAAATAGTTTGACTAGAATGCTGAGTTTAAATTAAAAGATTTGAAACTGGTACAATTAAAACTAACATATAAACAGTACAAATTTAAAACAACATTTATAGTTAAAAAGCTGTATCAGACCATTTTAAAACAGACTATCAGAAAATTATGGTACTTGTATCACAGACTAAGAATTCATCCACAGAGTAAAAAGGTGCAACCTTAAACCAATTCTTAAGAACTGTTTTAAATTTATTTAGACTCGTTTGTCCATGCACTATCAGGTAATTTATTAAACAACTGCACCTCCATAAAGCAGTGACTTTTTTAAAAATTTTCAAGTCTTACTGGTATTAAATTTAACATATATTTAGCTCTTGTATTATAGTTATGGATGTCTTGACGCACCTCATATTTGTCTAGATTTTCTTTAACTCTCATTAAGCAAACAATATATATACATAGATGGTACTGTCATTATGGAGAACTCTTTGAAAAATCGGGCGACAAGATTCCCTACCCTTCACATTCTTAATCAATCTTAGAGCTTGCTTTTGCCACAAAAAAACTCTTTGGGCTCCACTACTATTACCCCAAAGAAGTATTCCATATAACAAGAGTGAGTGAAAAAAGGCAAAATATTATGTTATTAACATTTCTCTACTTATACATAAACTTAATTTACATAATAAGTATGTTACCCTAGATAGCTTTGTACATAGACTACTTGTATGAGTATCCCAACTAAGCCTGTCATCCAAATGTACCCCTAACAGTTTAACTGATTTACTTCCACTTGTTACAGCAGTTCTTAAACTGAAATAAATATTCTCTGTTTTACTATTGTTTACATTTAAGAAATTTGCTCTAAACCAATCACAAGCTACCCTCATGGCATTACCTTGCACCAAGTCTAAGCTAATCAGGTCTTTACCAGAATTGAGTAAAGTTGTATCATCCGCATATAAAACGGACATACAGGGTACACTAAAAGCAAAATCATTCATAGCTACAATAAACAAAAAGGCCCCAGGACCGAGCCCTGAGGGACACCCATTTGAACTGATTTGAGCTTTGATATGTCAGAACCTTGAGCTACCATTTGCTTCCTATTACTTAGATAGGAGGTCATTAAATTCAATTCTTTACCCTGTATACCGTAACAATGAAGTTTTTTTAAAAGCAGATCATGAGATATACTATCAAAAGCTTTCGACAAGTCAATTAAAGTGGCTGATAATATATCTTTACATTCAAAACTTCTTAAGACTTTTTCAACAACTGATTCAACTGCTTTGATGACTGCGTTGAATGACAAAGTCATATATCATTTTATCATGGTCTGCACAGGGCAATGACCTTGTCCGTGTTTTAAACTGCAAGGATAGCTAATAATAGAACAATTTCTATACCACTATGGTTGAATGACAAGGTCATATATCATCTCAACATGGTTTGCACAGGGCAACGACCTTGTCTGTGTATTAAACTGCAAGGATAGCTAATAAGAGAACAATTTCTATACCACTATGGTTGAATGACAAGGTCATATATCATTTCATCATGGTCTGCGCAGGGCAATGACCTTGTGTCCGTGTTTTAAACTGCACAGGTAGCTAATAAGAACAATTTCTATACCACTATGGTTGAATGATAAGGTCATATATCATTTCATCATGGTCTGCGCAGGGCAATGACCTTGTCCGTGTTTTAAACTGCACAGGTAGCTAATAAGAACAATTTCTATACCACCAAGTGTGAATGACAAGGTCATATATTGATACTTAGGCTGTCTGAGAAACCTTCTTAGCTTTGGCCAAAGGTTACTAACTTTATTTTTTTAGTTTGTGGCTGATGAAGTTATCTATTGTATATCTTTATTATTTCTAACTCAGCCAATTTTCTGGTTCTTTTCTTGTTTGTTATTCTATTTTAGTCATAAGTTAAGACATTACAAACCCTGTGTAGTATGGGGGAGGGATAGTGGCATTACAGGATCAACATTGCTCTGATACACAGAACCAACCAATACAAGGATTCAACTGAAGAGCTTTACCGGCAATGTTACAGACAGAAGTTACGAGCTGACTGAATGTGAGAGTGTCAGCGAGAGAGGGGAGAGAGCGTCGAGAGAGCCAGGAGATCAGGGAGAGCCGCAGCAGGGCTAGGCTGTCTATCCCACTCTCAGCGGCAGCGTTTGTCCAGTCTGCAACATTTCCTTGGACTCCTCCACAGACAACTTCACCTGCACAGATACGTCTCCTTCAAACTTAACACCATGTTACTTGAACTTCATGAATGTTATTTGGGAATGTATGAGTAACCATAAAAAATATATGTGTGCGATATGATTACCAGCACAACATGTGGTTTCTATACAGCATATTTCAGAAGCCAAAATATTTGGAACATTATGTTTGTTCAGAAATTCCTTGCTGCCAATGTGGTGTCAGAAGGCAAAATTGTTCATCTACCTATTCCAAACAATATTATTTTTTATGAAATAAAATAATACTTTTATTATTTGAAAATGGTGAGATGTTTTCCTTCATAAGTTGACTTGAACTGTAGAAGTTATGAGGTCAGTATCAAAATTTTGTAAATGCTAGCCACATGTTGGTAGCACCATTTGATGAAATTCGGATCAAACGTTTTTATCTCTTCAATTGCCTATATGTTGAGGTTCAGAATCCAAAATGAAGTAACCACACCTAATTTTGAAGAACCAATCACTATCACTTTTTCACCTATACAAGGCTAATTAAAAATTATTTTATTTTAATTCTAAACTTTTTCAGATTGCATTTCAATATAATTCAAATCACCACTCTATTGGTCTTGTATGACCAAAATTGACTTTGAATTACTAATTTCACAATAAAATTTAATCACTTTCCACTTTTGTGGGGTCGCCTGATGATGAAACCTTTGGTTTCGAAAGGCCTTATCAAAAATAATTATATTGGAAAAGTGTTGTTTTTAATACCATTTACTAATGTAATTTAAAATTTTTTACCCTCCTAATTGCTTTAAGATTATTTAATAATCACTTTCCATTGGATGTCAAATAGAATAGTTGTAAAGTATAATGAAATATTATGCAATCAAGGATCGGATGACAGAAACTTCCAACCTTCTCCACAGCTATTTTTCAACTGATGAAAAATACGTTTTTATCTCCCTCTACAAGATTTATTACCCCTTCAACTCATAATAATTTTTATTTGTATATTTCTGTAAGCTAAATGTATAACGAAGTAAAACAAAAAAAAGAATTACCTAAATATCTTAAAAAATAACTGAGTTATGAATTTTTTACAAAACCCTTACATTTTGTCTGAAAATGGCTTGGGATTTCTGGCACATCACTTGATTTAAAGGCCGGGGTTAAAAGGGTTAACAATGATGTCACATTAACCAGTAGCAAACAATGTAAAAATATGTGATGAATAATTTTTCATAAATCTTTTATTTAGGTCTAATTAATTTGCTTTTAAAAATTACATCAATTGAAATGGTTTAAATGCAGTTAATTATTATTCCATTTTGCTCAAAAATTTGTTATTACACATTGTTACAAAGTACGCTTCTCAAATGTAACATCTAAAGAAATAAAAACTGCTATTGGAAAAAACTTAAACTGAACAAGAACTAGGTAATTTTTTGAACTCAAATAATAACTTTAAAATTCAGTGCAGTGAGAATTAGCTGGTTTCTTTATCAACTTTATTTAAGTTTCGTTGTCACTAAAACATTTTTATCAATACAAAGCCATAAGCTTATTGACAATACTGACTGATATGTGTAAGGTTCTGGTTGACTGACGTGTCCACTAGGTGTATGGTGTCATCAGATGTTGCATTGGTCTCAAAACCGGCCCAAGTAACTTGGTAGCCCCTCCAGCCCTTCCTGGAACTTGACGCGCACCCTCTCCATTCCGTCCTCTGGAGGCTGCAACCAACCGCAGGGTTTCGTCTTTGCTCAGTCTCAGCAGTTCACTCAAGTTCTGTGGACATTTTGTATTTACTTTGTTGAACATTTTATTTGAAAATTCAAAGTTATTGATAGCTATGATTTGTTCCCTTATTATTTTCCCAGACCGATTCTGTCTCTAAGATAGATGGACATAATAATAATCAACCCTAAACATAACCTGTAGTAAATTTATACCGCCTATATCAATAAGTAAGTACATTAACGACAAAAATAAAATTAACTTGGAAAAATAACAAAATTTTATAAATTAAAGAACCTTATAAGACTCTTATCCCTTCCCACGCCATAGACGGATGTATTAGAATGGCATACTTTGACCAAAACGCCAAATACAGTTATATCTGATATTATAGATTACGTCTCTTGGTCATGCTTATCGCGGTTGCCAAGAAAAAGTATTTATAAACGATCTTCACTCTGCGACAGGGGAAGGGGAGCACCCTTTGTCTAACTCCGACCACCTGCTCGTCAGTTCTGCGTCTCCTACAGAGCCATAACCAAACATATCCGTGGCGTAGACTAGTGCTTTCTCGGTCGTCACAAGCGCGCGCTTGCGTGTGTGTCTACTACATATCTCGCTAGCTATTGTTCTTCATCGTGTGTTAGTGTTGTGATTAGTTTGTAATATTTATCTTGTTTTATAGTAAAATGTAATTAAACTTTTCAGTTCAGTTATATTTTATAATGAAATTTAAATTTATTTGAAATAAACAGTTTTGTAAATAGTTCTTTTTTATTTTTATCAATAAATACACTAATTTTAAGTAAAATGCCCTGTTTTATACTTAAAAAAAAGCTTTGAACTTAAAGAAACAAAATTTTTTACTTGTCTTGGCATTATAGGAAAGTTAATGGATTTATTAGTGGCGTGCAAAGGGTTAAACCATAAATAAGAGATAAAAATATACAGTAGGCCGAAGGTGTCTGTCCATAAACAACCCTCTCCCATGCAGCGACTGCCATTAATTAAGTAATTTCCAATTTAATCTCAACTTACCTATTACAGTACTCCGCTATGTCATTACTGTGTTGTAGTTTTCCGTTTGTGTTTTCTCTAACTTTGATAATGGGTTAGGTATATTTGCTATTATTTATGACTTATAATTTTGATATAGTAAATATTTGTATTGCCACATATGTATGTTCTATTTACTTTCTTCCAGCTTAGCCTTATGATTTGTGAGTAAGAGTAGAGATAACAGTTACTCTCGTTCTCATTGCGAGGAGAGGCGCACCCAGAGCGTACACGTTGGGACCCGAAAGATGGTGAACTATGCCTGGCCAGGACGAAGTCAGGGGAAACCCTGATGGAGGTCCGTAGCGATTCTGACGTGCAAATCGATCATCAGAGCTGGGTATAGGGGCGAAAGACTAATCGAACCATCTAGTAGCTGGTTCCCTCCAAAGTTTCCCTCAGGATAGCTGGTGCTCGGAAGACGAATCTCATGCGGTAAAGCGAATGATTAGAGGCCTTGGGGCCGAAACGACCTCAACCTATTCTCAAACTTTAAATGGGTGAGACCTCCGGCATGCTTGAATCCCAATTTCTTGATGCCGGAGCGTTCGGATCCAGAGTACCAAGTGGGCCAATTTTGGTAAGCAGAACTGGCGCTGTGGGATGAACCAAACTTATGTCAATAGAAACATACTAAAACTATGTTTCTATTGAAACACAAACAATAGTAAATGTCTGTAATTCTAATATTACTTCCAATCGTCTATGGTACATGATCAATAAAAAAGAAGAATTGAAAAAACCTGTTTAAGACTTGTGTGTCTACGAATATAAGTTTCAACCCAACTAAACAGCTTCACACATCTTCATTTTGTATCTTAACCTTTTGGACTCTTTTTAGTTGGCAATACGTTACTTCTTGAACTCCAATAAAAGACTGATAGAAGACTGAGGGTAGGTATCAAACAAACAAACACATTGAGGTAATAGATTATCAATCCATATTATATTATTTATGAATTCTTTCAAAACATTCTGATGAGCAATAATATTTAGTTTTTTAGATCATAACATAAGATTTAATTTAACTTTGAAAGCGTTGTTGACCGACAATTTGATGACAGTCACATAACTTCCAAACTGACGAAAGGGTCGATTAATATTTTACCGCTAAAAGCATTATTACCAGTTAAGGACCTTTTATACATCAATCTGACATGACTGACTTTGTTGAATCTGAAGTAGAAGTGTTGTATCTTGTTTTGCTTCTTTGTTAATTTTGAAGCAAAAAAACTGGGTTATACCTTTTCGACATCAGCTAACTTCATGAAAAGGTAAAAAAACACATTACTTTGAACAAGAGTTAATTTTATTATGGTTATTTCACTGTGTTGTTTAGCACTAAAAATGGGTAAAAAATTGTCACTTTGCTCTTCTCTCTGTAAACATTAAAATTATTTCCATTTTTTTCTGAATTCCATAGCACTATAAATTGTTGTGTTCACAACTCAATTTCCTACAATTTGGCTTTTTTTGGACATTTGAAACATCTTATATTTCATTATAATGTGGATACTTTTTGTAATATATTTTTTCAAATGTAAAATTTTCAGTAGGTCAAATGTATACTGTAAAAGTTAATATATTTTTATTTTAAAAACTATGCAACTTTATTCTCTAATTCTTATATAACACTTTATACATATACTACATATAAGATTTTGTACAAAATTTCCAGATGCGATGTAAAACCTACAAAAAGCAGTGGACACTATAGACTTTCTTACAGATGCTTCCAGGGTTAAATGTGTGTGTGTATTAAAACTTTGAAAATAAATTATATATATATATATATATATATATATATATATATATATATTCTTTTTTATTTGATATTTGTTTTATTTATAGTTGACATAATACATGAATATTATAGTTAGATCTCACACTCTAGCTCAATAGAACATTTAATAGTTTTATTAATTTCTAAATAATATAAATACAATTTTTATTGAATTATATAAATTATATAACAAAGATAATTACTGGACCAAAACTATAAACAGTTTAATTATTAATTACATGCATATGAGACAGAATAATACAACAGATTTAGAACAGAAAAAGTTACTAAAACCTAATTTGGAACTGAGTTTGGCAAGGGAAGTTTGTGATGTTGGACTCATTTCGCCTAAGGTTAATGAAAAGTTCCTTAATTTTTCTTATGATCCAATACATTAAACATAAAAGAAATATAGAATGTAAAATTTACTTATGAATTAAATAAATAAATAGATCCACAACTTACATCCAAATCAGAATTGGAATCAGCTGTCATTACAGTATCGTAATCAGGAGGTTTCTGCTGAAGACCAGAACAAAACATGAAGAAAATTAATAGTTTTTGTAGTTTTACACATCGTTGCATGAGAGATTTCTTTCCAGTGTCCACATTCTCGTTCATCTGTAAAATATATATAAAAAAAAATTGTTAAGCAGGGAAATAAATTTTTTAACAATAATATACAGAAAATAATGAATTATTCTAAGCCTGAGCATTTCATTGTAATAAACAGTGATTTTTAATTTGTACATGAATGAGTGAAATATAAACCAGATTTTTGTTTTCTCATTTCTGGCCGGTTTTACCCAAGGAGGAACTTACTGAGGGAATTATGGGGAAGAAGACAATCACAGCAGTTAATATCAGTATTCTGCGGTTGAGTTTATGTGACAGCCTGCAATGTTCTTTAACCCATTGCGTATCACTGACGAGCTGAGCTCGTCACGCAGCGGCCGGGCCAAACGGCAACGGGCGATCGTCTTCACTTGTCAACTAATAGTGTTTAACAACGGTCTACGTTTAGAGTTTTATAAATATCCTACAGATCGCAGTTGTATGTTGAAGTTGAAAAATCATTCATATGAGTTTACTCTCTGCTTTTTAGCGCTTTCTGATTGGATGTTTTCTCCAGTTGTTATTATAATACTTTTGAGGTTAGTGACACAGAACTAAACGACATAGAAGTACATGTTGGCGGGTTTAGTCTAGACAATGCCCGGATGTTGTAATCGCTTCGCCCAAGCCGCTTTATTTAGACTATGATTCATCATCATCCCTGCCACCCCGGAATGTTGCTCGCGTGTTATCGTTCCTACATCACGGATACCCCAGCAGGCCCATGTTCCATCTGAACGAATACCTTCACAGCTGAATTTTCTAGTATACAATAGCGAGCGATACGATGTGGCGCACCATTGCTGTTCGTGCGGCCGCTGACCGTAAATTAATTCGTGCCTGCTGGTGCCCGCGCACCAAAACAATACGATCCGCAATGGGTTAAACAGCTAGTAGTTATGTTCTACTAAAATGTTCCCTACTGGTCGAGAAAGATTGCAGTACAATAGAACATTCCTAACTATGTATGTGTACGTTTATGTGTTCTTTCAGTAAGTTTACCCGAGAAGATAGTTTTCAAGGTAAGTCTGCTGTCCTTCCTATCAACTAGGAACAATCTCTGGCTTACAGCCGTATTAATTTAACCCTATTATGATGATAATTTATTTATAGTAATCAAGAATAAAAAATCAACATGTTTAATGTCATCCCACATATACAATGTATTGACAGTGTCAAAGGTGTACCTTTGTCTGTAGAAATACAATAAACCTACAGACTACAAAGCACATAATTCCTAGGCTTATGCTTACATACTAGATTGCATACGGTAAAGTACAGGTCAAAAGTCCAAAAACATAAATTGTCCATACTACAATGTAACATTTCGTCAATAGAGTAAAAAGCCTTTTCTTTGAGCCATTTTAACATAACTGTCTTAAAATGTTTACAGGAAATGTCTCTAACAATCAATGGTAATTTATTGAACAGCTTTACGCCAGTAAAAAGATATGTACACTGGGTTTTACTTAGATTTAACATGTTTTAAATCAATTAGATCTCTATTTCTAGTATTATAATCATGAGTTAGGCCTCTCACATTAAATACATCAAGATTCTCTTTTACATACATAAGGCTTTGTAGAGCAAAGATACAAGGAAGTGTAAGAATACCACTTTCTACAAAGACAGGCTTACATGAATCAGTAGGCTTTTTATTAAAAATAATGCGTAAAGCTTTCTTTTGGCACAGAAAGACATCAGCAGCATAACTAGAATTCCCCCAGAGAAGGGTACCATACTGAAGGTGGGTATGAAAAAGAGCATAGTAGGCCTTAATAAATAAACTAGAGCAAGTACACAGTTTAAGTTTTTTTAAGAGAAAAATAACTCTGGACAATCGAGTATATAGAGAGGTTATATGGGTTCCCCACAAAAGTTTAGAGTCAAGGGTAAATACCAAGTAGCTTGACTGACTTGTTTGCCGATACAGTACATAGGCTAAAAATAATATGTTCATTATTTGACTTGTCTTCATTGACACATAGGCTATTTGCAGAGAACCAAAGGTAAGATCTTTCTTTCATATAATTGGTCATAATTACACTAGTTTCATGAGATTTGTCAGAGCACAACAACGTAGTGTCGTCTGCATACAAGACACACTTATTCGGTATGAAATTGGGAAGGTCATTAATAAACACCGTAAACAAGAAGGGACCCAGTACAGAGCCCTGGGGAACCCCGCTGTTATTGCTTAGAACTAGATTGACTGTCATTCAATTTTTCATATTGGAACCTGCTAGAGAGATAAGAAATAAGTAGAGACAATTCATTACCTCTTATTCCATAATATTCCAGCTTTTCAATTAAAAACTCTATGAGACACAGTGTCAAAAGCTTTACTTAGATCTAGAAGCAGAGCACTGACTTCCTCTTTATTCTCAAACCCATTAATGACATAAGAAACAACACTTTCAACTGCTTTAGTCGTAGAAAGACCTTGTCGGAAGCCAAACTGATCGAACTGATAGACTGTGTTGACTTATAGTGTGACTGTGCAAAACTGAGAATGCTTCCAAGCCTGTCATACCATCAAAAACTTTTAAAGGTTCATGTGAATACTTTATTAAACTGATAATGGCTCATCTAACTCATTACCTCTATCAGTATTTATATTAACAATTACTGACAAAAATTTATTTAACTTTATATAGTGTAATTTTTACTTTAAAAGAGCATAATTTTAGAATATCACTATAGTCTACCTCTTTTAGCAAAGCCAAAATAACAATAAAAATCTCACTTTTTGAAAACACAACTACGAAGAACAGTTCCGTCAGTTAAAGAACGAAGTTTATGATTTTGTTAAATAATACTATTTCAGAGTTTTTAAATGCTTGTGTCAAAAACATATATTTTTAAGTGGGACCAGAATTTTATAAACAACAAATGGGCTACCTAATAATATGTTTTTGTACATAGAAAGATGTATGTATACTCTAAGTTGTATGTACAGAGACCTGGGAAATACATATTTGTGTCTGAAAATGCGAAGATAAATTGTTTTGACCTGTGTAAATAAGAAATTTAAAACACAAATTAAGAAAAAGAGAAATTTTGCCAATTTTAGATGTTCGGAAAACATTTTCAGTCATGAAATGTAAACTAATATTAAAAAGCCAAGTAATTCAGGATAAGAATAATATAAACTGTCTTAATTAAATTGCCTCTGCAGGGTTAAAGTGGCATTGGTGGAAGATTTATTTGATAGAACAATAAGGTGAACATTTCTAGAATCCATGTTTTTAAACCTGATCTAATTATAACAAAGGTGGTATAAAAACCAATTTTTTTACCAGAGTGAAAATGGACTGTTTCTGATACATTGTAAGTCACACTGCCTACTTTATGACTTACCAACACATTCCAACGTGTGCAGAAACCCCTCAACCACCTCCAGCAGAGTGTTGGCTGCCACCCTGCGACTGGAGGTCAGTAGATCCAGAGCCTGAGCTCGCACTGTGTGGGTCTGTAGCTCTCGACACAGAGTAGTTACACTGTCAGCTGTCTGTTCTCCATCACCAGTCTTCAGCAGCTGTCGTAGCTTTCGCACCAGGTGAATATCACGAGCACGCTTGCTGTTCTTGTCACTAGAAATAAATCATTCATACACTTACTTGGCAAATCATCTGTATATTTTCATTAGTTAAATTAAAAAAATAATGTAACTTCAAAAATGATTTAGTAAAGTTGTTTATCCACTGACCATATTAATAGAATACATTTATTAGAAATCTTCTCACTTTTAAATTTTTTGTGAGTGTTAGCATGTTCATTTAGATTATATATGAACATACAAATAATAATTGATTCTGTCTTATCGTTATATTTGTAAAAACAAATCCCTTTTTATAGATAATCAATTGTGTTTTACTGTACTCCCAATTTATCCAGATCTGGATCACGTCTGGTCCCAATTAAACTGGATAAAAAGTTTGTACTGTGTGAAAAAATAGCCAATACCGAAAAATGTGTCTAGAATGATGTTGATTATTTTATATTGATCTTCAGTAGAATGTGTTTAAAATTATGGATAAATTTGAGGTCAACATTTTTACTTTGTACTGTTTTGATCGGAGCTCTTAGCTAATAGTGAAATTAAAGCAAGAAACAGGAGGTTTTGTAAATCAAAGTTTAATATTAAAATTATAATATTAACACTAAAATTTGATTTTACGTGAAGTCACTGCCACTTTTTGAAGAAGTCACGTTTTAGGGAGTTAGTGTAACTAAGTGTCTGATCTAGCAACATCAGTTGGAAGTATAATAAAAAAAAAAAACATTTTTTAATGAAGGCAGAAATAAGATAGCACCGTAGTTATTAATAGAATGTAAATATTATGATTTTCTAACTGGAATCGTTTGATTCATTTTGAGTATACCTAGGCGAAGCACATGAATAAATGATGAATTAAAAATATAACATTAGTTATTTATACTACTTTCATCAAAGATTTTATAGTAGTACTTATCAAAATAGTAATTAACACACATGGTTTATATTTCTTTATACAATGTTGACACTGACAATCTTTGATTTATTTATTAGGAAAGTTACAAAAGCAGGTAAGACTATTATGTACGCAACATGGATTGAAATTTACAGGCTATTCTATTGTTTAATTTATGAAACAAAACTTGTACGATTCTCTAAATTCAACTATGTACAAAAAACTGGTTCTAGTCTCATGCTTTCATGAAGACGATAGTACCCAAGCTTTGAAATTTATTCTTTTTTTATCTATAGTGGTTAAATATACATAATTTTACTGAAATTGTAATAAATTTATTGATAGCATTTTCATATGTTAAACACAAATGTATTATATTCCTGAAACACTTACCTTAATGCACAATGGAATGGTATCGAAATTTCAGTAAGAACACCACATTCGTCCACAAAGACACACGGAGTTGCGCTTCGATTGGGGTTCCTGTTACCCACACTGGAGACTCCTAATAGCCCGTGGCCGATGTAGAACAATCTGAAAAATATCGTATAGCTTTTCATTATAATGTATAACAAAACTTCTAACATTTATTGTGTATAATATAAGAAGACCTCAAACAATGGCTTAATGTTGTTTAGAAGAGTGCAAATAATATTGTATCATTTAAAATATGAAACATAACAATGTAGTAGAGATCAGATGAAGTGCTACATGCATTTTTGTAAAATTGAACTGAATAGGTGTAGAAAATAGTGATTAAGTTCCTACTTTAAGTCCCAGTAATTCAAGTGGAGTGATCAAAATTATTTTTCTTGACCTTTTTATATTTTCAGTGAGGTTATTTCAAGAGCTATAACTTTAAAATTTAAAAACATATTCCAACCAAAAACTGATTGGACCACCTTAAAGTACAAATATAAAAATAATATTTTTGTTACGTTAATACTTAATGTATCATAATTTTATAACAATGCATCACAAAGCACACAGAACGTTCTAATTTAATTAACCAACTACAAACAATTGTATCAAATGACCTGCCGTTCTTGGAGGCAGTAAAGGTAGCAATTCTAGGACCCTGCTGCATGGCCCACACCTCCACAATGCCCTTCTTGGGAGCATAGATGACCAGGAACAGGGCCAACCTCTTGCGCCCTTTGCTCTGTTCCTCCTCTGCTGTCAACCAGCCGCACTGCGCGTCCCGGTAACCTTTCCACATCCTGTTATCAATACAACATGTGATGAGGTGAATCCAGTTTTAAATCGTCTTTTTGATCATGTGAAATCACCTAAAGTTCTCTAAACAGTTATGAATTAAAGGCTTTTAAAATCAACTTTCGACTAAATTATGTTAGTTTCATTATCCTTTGTTTAAAGTTTGTTATTGACGATGGAATAAAATGAAAGGATAACAGGATTTTGGGCATTCAAAATTCAAGATCATTCGTAAATGCAAAATACATATTTACAATACACGTCAAATACTAAGAACTAAACCTAACCTAACAAATCTTTTTCACAGGAATAGCATTTATCAAGAAAGTGTCTTTATAGTTATTGTTTAAATAAACGTAAATTGTGCTCATTTTTAATATCAAATGGTAATTTGTTGTATGTTTTTGCACCTAAGTGGTATGAACCCCTCTCAAATGCGCTGGTACTATGTGCAGCCACAGATATCAGCTCTCTTGATTTGGTTGGATACTGATGGTAGTATCCATTGCTTAGAAAAAGCATTGGATTACCCTTAACAAAAAAGCATAGCTCGTACCCCACCAGATCCGCCAGAGTAAGAATTTTCATTTCACCAAAAAGAGGTTTAACAAGTCTCGAACCTCCTACGTCCTGAGATGATTCGCAGACACCACTTCTGGAGGACAAACACTCTATTGAAATTTGCCACGCTGGATGGACCCCAGAACATCAACCCGTACCTTAAAATAATTCAACGTGAGAAAAATATACTCTCCGTAGAACATCTTGGCTACATACCTTGGCGAGACATTTGAGAGCAAATCCCAAGGTTCGAAGCCCTTTAGCATACGTGTTCCACGTGGCCACTCTATGTGAGCCAATTATCGATATATAAACCCAAAAATTTAACTGAAGTTTCTTGCTTGGCTTCCTCACTTCCCAGACATTTAGATTATAAAAATATAATCGTTACAGATTATAAAAGGTATAACACTTATACCTATAACGATGGCAAATGTCCGAAATCCTGTTATCCTTTCAATTTTAAAATGTTATTTAACACTTTTTAATGATACTCCTGAAATACCTGATTCTTTATAGATTGCTGTTAGTTTTTTTAAATATTTACAAAAGTAATTCACTTCTAAATTACACTTAGTAAAAGAAAAGTACTTAAAAACTGAATTACCCTTACTTTATTCCTTCTTTAGCAGAACAGTTTTTCCAACATTTTAGCAAATATGTAACTAGATTTTGTTATTTGTTAATTTTTAATCAAGTGAAGGCCATAGTTGACTGATGATAGTTATACAATTCTTGTGTTAACCAAGAGACTAAACAGTAAATCCACAAAGTGTGAGTTTTCACCTGAGAGCCAGCCCTGTGGAGTTGTCGATGAGCGTAACCCTGCCAAGCGAGTCCGAGACCACACAGAGGTTGCGGTGAGGTGACATGGTTACCGAGGTCCCCTGACGCCACAGGTCACACAGTCCGAACCTTCACATCACATGAGTAACGTTTCAATTTGAATATTACCCAATTAAAACTAACATAAATTATTAATTATATCTTTTTGTCTCTACATTGTTTCCACAGTTTCTGCAACCCACAAAATAAGAATCACTCGCTACAAGTATTTGATTACTATTAAGTAGCATTAGTGTTCATTTAATTAAAAGAAACTTTCCAGTTCCCAACAGGCCTACCTGCAAGACATGGGTTCCGCTGGTTCGATGATAACTTTTTCTTTTTCAGGTGGTGGATTTGGTTTACGTCCTCCAAGGAACCAACTTCTGTAACAAGATTCATATCATCAACATCTAAAATTATTAATATTAAAACTTTTCAAACAAAATTTCACTAAAACATGTCCATACAATTGGGGAGTGTGGCTCTGTCCAGCTAGTTCCATTCTCACACACAATTGCAAGGAATTATGAATGGCCATATTTTTTCTCTGTTAGGTCTAGTACACACTTGAACAAGTCGTATGGCTGTGTGACAAGTTCAGAAGCATCTTTTTTACACTGTGGTGTACAAACTAGAGGGAATTATGAATGGCCATATTTTTTCTCTGTTAGAACTAGTACACTCTTGAACAAGTCGTATGGCTGTGTGACAAATTCAGAAGCATTTTTTTTACACTGTGGTGTAAACACTAGTGCAGGGAATTATGGATGGCTATATTTTTACTCTGTTAGAACCACTGCACACTTAAACAAGTTGTATGGCTGTGAGACAAGTTCAGAAGCATTTTTACACTTTGGTGTACACACTAGTGTAGGGAATTATGAATGGCTATATTTTTACTCTGTTCGAACCACTGCACACTTGAACAAGTTGTATGGCTGTGTGACAAGTTCAGAAGAATTTTTTTACACTTTGGTGTACACACTAGTGTAGGGAATTATGAATGGCTATATTATTACTCTGTTAGAACCAGTACAAGCGAGAGTACAAAAACGTCATTTAATAACAGAGATAAAAAATAATAAAACCAAAAACTTAATAAAACAAAGAACTGAATTCTTAACTAAAAAGAAATAAGTTTATAATAATTATTTCAGTTGTGTACTTTGTTCATGTTGTGATGGGATTTTTACTGTTTGTTGTCTATTTTTATACTTAATGTTTAGTATGTTTAGTGTTTTATGTTTAAATTTTATTACTATACGTTATCTATATAAGTTATATTATTGGTTTATATTAATGTTTAGTGTTCATTGTTTTATGTTTAAATTTTATTATATATGTCTTATATAGACAATTTATATTTAATTTGAACAAGGTGTAGTAATTTTAATTTAGGTTAGCTGTTTTTGACAAATTAGCACGTCATCTACCATAAGGTAATTAATTACTGTACGTAACAACATAAAAATGAAGAAACAAATGTTTTACTGTATTAAAGCCATGCGTCTACAAAAGTTCAAGTTTTCTCATAGGGTCTGTAGGTATACTGAGAAGACTAGGACAATAATGTATAATCTATGTATTTAGATGCAACTTAACTATAGTTGTGTGGTTTTTATATTTAAATAATATTTTTAATATAATAGACATAACCTAGCTAAGGTAAGAAGGATTGATTCAATTGAATTTTGAGTATAATTCCTGTTCACCTTCCTTTTATTGTAGCATCTGGTCTCTGAGGCTGTCTCAGACTTAACTCCTAGAATTTGGAGTCATGTTTGTCTAAAGAAATCCAAAGAAAGTAATCAACAAAGAAGCTCAAAACAAAAGATTTACATTGCTTCGACATCAGAGACACCTATAAATATGCGGAGTGGTAGTCTCATTGTCTCATCAGGTACACAACTGAGTGCACTACGATGTGATAGACACGATCTCTAAGCACGGTGGAGCAACCGAGTTTTCTACAATAGAGCCAGTGTGTGTTTTTATCTTTAGCGTGCCAAGGAAGGAGAGTACTGCTTCGTAGCGTTCATACATGTCCAATGTGCATTACAAAAGTGAACTGTGGTATACTGTAAGTTACTAATTAATTGCAGTAGACAGACTTCTATGAATACAGTGTTATTACAACTACAGAAATTACTTACGGAACAGCTTGGTTCAGCGCAGACTTGAGCTTTGTGCCGACGGCCTTGACAACATCTGTGAGGACGGGAGCATTACTACCCTCTACAATGTAATGGAAGCCGACAAAGGGTTTGTTTCCGGCTGCCACCACCAGAGAGCTCTGGGGTGGAGAGGGGCGGTACCAGGTCCCAAACCCTCCACACACTGTACAGAACGTTTATTAGAGTTTGTAAAAATCTATAAAAACAAACATTTTATGTTTGTGTAACAAAATCGTATTTTGAAAAATTTAATATATAAAATTATCAAATTAATTAATTCTTTATTCTACTTAACAAGCAAAGCGAACGATGCTGCATTTCTCGTAACATACAGTTGTATGATAAAAATATCACTGCAGTTTGATGGTCTGTACTTAGTTTAATCCCTGATTCAACACCATATCAAAGTGGTCATTCTGTTTTCAACATTTTGCAAGGCACATTTTGAATCTTAACTCACTAAACAATATTTGCTCAGTGCTATTTTTGTTAAAGGGATGAACATTTTTTATGAGTTCGAAAGGAAAATAGAACTAAAACTCTTGCTAGAAAGCAAGATATGTTAAAAAAAATCCATAATAAGTAAAAAATAATTATGATGAAAAAATCATAACAATCGTTTTGTGATAATGGGAAAGAAGTAATTTTAAGAAATAAAGATCATGTAAATTTCTACGAATTATTAATAAGGTTTTATTGATATTATATGTATTCCCTATAAAAATAAAAATTAACTTTGTATGGAATAAACTTTAAAAAATTTAAAACAAGCTAAGTATAGTAAAAGACACAGCATAGGTTTCGGCTTTGAGCACCATTACAATCCAAAATTAAACCACTTTCTGAGACCTTTCTCTTACAACTTTGGTGCTATGAAATATCGCAAAACAATTCTGTTTTGGATATTAATCTATTACCACTGTGAATTTTAGATATGACAAGAATGAAGAACAACAAACCAGAGGCGATGTGGAGGTGTGAGAAAGCAGAGGGACACTGAGGCAGCCCAACTGCACAGTCCAACATGTTGTCCTGGTCAGGGAGATTCCACTTGTGCAGTGACAGAGGTGGAGCTACTATGGTGTCACTACAGTTGGCTTGCACTGTAACACACATTCATTGAGTAACCAGAGGCGATGTGGAGGTGTGAGAAAGCAGAGGGACACTGAGGCAGCCCCACAGCACAGTCCAACATGTTGTCCTGGTCAGGGAGACTCCACTTGTGCAGTGACAGAGGTGGAGCTACTATGGTGTCACTACAGTTGGCTTGTACTGTAAACACACATTCATTGAGTAACCAGAGGCGATGTGGAGGTGTGAGAAAGCAGAGGGACACTGAGGCAGCCCAACTGCACAGTCTAACATGTTGTCCTGGTCAGGGAGACTCCACTTGTGGAGTGACAGAGGTGGAGCTACTATGGTGTCACTACAGTTGGCATGCACTGTAACACACTTTCATTGAGTAACCAGAGGCAATGTGGAGGTGTGAGAAAGCAGAGGGACACTGAGGCAGCCCCACTGCACAGTCCAACATGTTGTCCTGGTCAGGGAGACTCCACTTGTGGAGTGACAGAGGTGGAGCTACTATGGTGTCACTACAGTTGGCTTGCACTGTAAACACACATTCATTGAGTAACCAGAGGCAATGTGGAGGTGGGAAAAAGTGGAGGGACACTGATGCAGCCCCACTGCACAGTCCAACATGTTGTCCTGGTCAGGGAGACTCCACCTGTGGAGTGACAGAGGTGGAGCTACTATGGTGTCACTACAGTTGGCTTGCACTGTAAACACACATTCATTGAGTAACCAGAGGCGATGTGGAGGTGGGAGAAAGCAGAGGGACACTGAGGCAGCCCCACTGCACAGTCCAACATGTTGTCCTGGTCAGAGAGACTCCACTTGTGGAGTGACAGAGGTGGAGCTACTATGGTGTCACTACAGTTGGCTTGCACTGTAAACACACATTCATTGAGTAACCAGAGGCGATGTGGAGGTGGGAGAAAGCAGAGGGACACTGAGGCAGCCCCACTGCACAGTCCAACATGTTGTCCTGGTCAGAGAGACTCCACTTGTGGAGTGACAGAGGTGGAGCTACTATGGTGTCACTACAGTTGGCTTGCACTGTAAAACACACATTCATTGAGAAACCAGAGGCGATGTGGAGGTGGGAGAAAGCGGAGGGACACTGAAGCAGCCCCACAGCACAGTCCAACATGTTGTTCTGGTCAGGGAGACTCCATTTGTGGAGTGACAGAGGTGGAGCTACTATGGTGTCACTACAGTTGGCTTGCACTGTAAACACATTCATTGAGTAACCAGGGGCGATGTGGAGGTGGGAAAAAGCAGAGGGACACTGCGGCTCCATTTAGATAGGATCTTTGGATAGTTTTCAATAGAAAAAAAATGTTTCCCTATAAGTCAAATAAATCCTAAGTAGAATTAAAAATTACAAGTTTTTAAAGATCAATGTATGTAAATGCGAAAAAATACTTAATACCATTTGTTTGTGTTTCTTGGTTTAGCATAACTATATTATATCATGTTTGTATTGAAAAACATCTCCACAAAGAGTCCATAAAAATATCCATATACGTGGTGAGAACAATTCTAGAAAAGGAAGAGGAGGGGCAAGTATTTATAGATCTAACTAAAAAGATGAAATGTGTAAGTCTGACCTCGAGCCAGCTGGTTCCTGCAGGCCCGCAGTGTGTTGCCGAGCACGAACCCGTAGACTGAGCAGACGACAGTGCGGTAAGTGACATGCAACTCCTCCGTTAGCTCTGGATGACCACTGTAACGTGAAGGACTGACGGTCTGACACTTGATACTCACTACCGGTCCCTCCTCCAACACTTCTGAGAAGAGCAGGTCCCCTTTCTGCCACAAACCACAGAGCTTACCAAGTTGTCGAAAAGGCATTCTAATTCTTGGACAATTTCAGTTTAGCATTAGATCAGTAGGCTGATTCAGTAGGCTATTTATAAATTTTTACTATTTGAGCGTGTCACCAACAAATAACTAGTACTCCTGTACTGAGGAGGATACTCTTAACCACGTCATAGTTTTATTGTATGTTAGGTGGCAGGCTTAGGGAGAGAGAAGATAAACAAGACTGTGGGGAAGTCCTATGCTGAAGATACTGCTTATTATCACATTGTTTTATTGTATGTTAGGTGGCAGGCTTAGGGAGAGAGAAGATAAACAAGACTGTGGGGAACTCCTATGCTGAAGATACTGCTTATTATCACATAGTTTTATTGTATGTTAGGTGGCAGGCTTAGGGAGAGAGAAGTTAAAACAAGACTATGGGGAACTCCTATGCTGAAGATACTGCTTATTATCACATTGTTTTATTGTATGTTAGGTGGCAGGCTTAGGGAGAGAGAAGTTAAACAAGACTGTGGGGAACTCCTATGCTGAAGATACTGCTTATTATCACATTGTTTTATTGTTTGTTAGGTGGCAGGCTTAGGGAGAGAGAAGTTAAACAAGACGGTGGGGAACTCCTATGCTGAAGATACTGCTTATTATCACATAGTTTTATTGTATGTTAGGTGGCAGGCTTAGGGAGAGAGAAGTTAAACAAGACTGTGGGGAACTCCTATGCTGAAGATACTGCTTATTATCACATTGTTTTATTGTATGTTAGGTGGCAGGCTTAGCGAGAGAGAAAGATAAACCAGACTGTGGGGAACTCCTATGCTGAAGATACTGCTTATTATCACATTGTTTTATTGTATGTTAGGTGGCAGGCTTAGCGAGAGAGAAGATAAACCAGACTGTGGGGAACTCCTATGCTGAAAATACTGCTTATTATCACATTGTTTTATTGTATGTTAGGTGGCAGGCTTAGGGAGAGAGAAGATAAACAAGACTGTGGGGAACTCCTATTTTGAAGATACTGCTTATTATCACATTGTTTTATTGTATGCTAGTGTAATGCTCCGTCTGTACATTGTTACTGCGAGACAAAACATATGTTAAACTACGATTTTAGAATTAATATAATATATCATTATCAGTCACATAATTATTCCATTTTATAAATAACCAATTTTCTCAATATTAACTGTTAATCTGACCCGTCATCAACCAAGTAATTTATGGTTTTGAGCCCAAAAACTGGAATCGAATATTATTATAATAGAAATAGTACAAAGTTATGAAGCTGGAATTGTGCAGCTAGCCTTGTGCACTACTGATACAAATAGCTAACTCCAGCCCTAGGTAGCCTGTAACACAGGCCCTAGTCCTTTTTGATTGGCCGCTGAAGCGATGACCGCCGCTTGACCTGCTGAGCCCGTGGTCGTCAGTCACGTTCAAAATTATACGGAGGTAACATCTCGGTCTCCCATTAATTAACGTAACATTGTTAAAATCATCTTCTAAATTCAGTTTGTTTCCAAATTATTTTGTATATTATTGTATACCACTAATTTAAAAACCAATTAATTGTATAAGAAGGATTCTAAATCTTTCGCCACGTGAGTAGTTTATTTACCCGAGTCAAAACCATTGAAAGTTCTGATTAATTATTTAGGTGGGATTTGCGGAGTTACACTATAGCAGCAAGAGGGAGAGAACAAAAAAACGAGACTGTGGGGATCCATTACCACGAGGCCTTTAAATTAAAATTTGTTGTCAAAATTACATTGTGGTCTGATACGGGGATTTCCCACACTTTTACCTATAACTGACCCTGCCCAAGGTAAGTTATATTATTCAGACAAGAGAAACCTGAGGCCAATACATTTATAGCACAGCAGCAAATAACCACTCGGAAAGCTATGACTATAGTTTCGTTGGTTAGAATGTTGAATTGGCCATGTCTTAATATTTAAGTTAATGAGATGGTTTAATGCAAAGTTCACTTAGTTTAGGAACCTTTAATACCACTCAGTAGATTTCTATAGTAACTAATACCAATGATATTATGGTTTTACTACTTCTGCTGCATACATTCAACAGCGTTCAACACCAATACTTGAGAGATTGACCACCATGTAAACTACCATTTAAACACCTACACTGAACAATGAATATCACTAAATTTTTCATAGTGTTGTTGCTAGTTAATTTCAAGTTCAATGGAAGATAAGTGAATATCTCCACTTAAGTTGATAACATGATCCTGAGCAATCACCCTGAGTGAAGGTGGAAGAAAGAAAGGTTTATAAAACTGTCTGATTATTAGAGCTCTAGAATAATTTTGCAAGATAAGTTAAGTGATTTACCTTCAAGTAGGCTGGTTGCAAATCCCCCAATATCTTTCTCTAACCTTCCCAAAACAAAAAAAAAGGCCAAAAAGATTAACCCTATGCCCTTGAAGGCAGTATTTATAATTTGTCCTTGGAGCTCGTGGCCAGCTCTACTGACCGCAGTCATTTTGACAGAAGCACGGATTACTTTCTACCGCAATATTATCTCAGCTAGTATGTCCAGCTGTACTGGCCAAGATATAATACATCCATAGCTCGTAAGGCCAGCACCACTGGCCACTAAACATAGAAGTTATTTTCTAATATTCTCTTTGTTTTATAATGAATGGTGAGTGCTGAAACCTATCAATCAGCTGTTTTTTAAAGTAATTTTTAGGGTAAAGCAGTAATTTTCAATTTTGCCTATAATTCTTTTCTAAACATTGACCGTGCAAATAGAAACCTTGACAATTTTACTAGAAGACATGTGCTAGGTATTCTTGATTACACATAGGTATATATTTTTAAAACTGTTATTCTGAAAAAAAAATGTAAACACTGAGAAAAACTTAAAATAGTTCATGTCTAAGTAACATAACTATAAATTCCTACTTTATAATACTTTATTAACATATCTTTTTAACAATATATGTAAAAGAGTTAAATTTCCCAAATACATGTTTATCTTTGTATTAGAAAGATTCATTAAAAATGAATTTTAAATTAGTTTTCATTTCTTCTTTAAACATTTTTAATTATCATGCAAATAACGCGGAGGATATTGAAAATTAATGCCGATCTAGGGAGGTAAACAACAAATATGGCCGCCGAGCTGTAAATGAAAGTAGCGCAGCCATCTGTACTGGCTATACGAGTTATGAGGACAAACTACAGCAAAACCAATACGAGCTGTCTGTAACTTTGGTGTGGCCAGTGCTGCTGCCCTTTTGAGCACAAAGGGTTAAGAAAATATGTATTTAATTACTAATGGATAGGTAAAGTGGTTGTGTTCGGGCTGGAACCGGGTTCTCACCTCAGTATAGAACCGAAGGGCGCCACTGGAGAATCCGAGGGCAATACAGGTCCAATCTGGGACAGAGTGTGAGGATCTGTGGGTCTGTGGAGCAGCTAGGGGCAGCGCACACACGCAGGTGATCAGCTCACTGGAACCACCACAATGTTACTTCTACTTACTTATAATCATTTCAATCACAATTATTTTAATCTTAATGTTTTAGAGGATGTATTTTACACCAATTCCATTTTTATGTATGAAATACCCACAGTTTAAGCTACAGTCACATTTGTCACATTTTCGTGAAAACAACCTGAGAAAATATGACATATTTAGAAAAGCTCGATAAAAATTACAAACAAAACTAACCGCAAAAAGTACATCACATTTGCAAAATAAGTTTACAGCATAAAAACTACTGTTTCCCAATGATACTACGAGATAAAAATATGCACCTGCCTACTCTTGGATCAAAAAGTATAGATACCAGAGTTTGGACATTAACCACAAACTAACTAAGAGAGCTAAACTTATGGGAGTTAAATTAAAATTTAGCGGGCTTATTTCTGCGTCTAGACATATAAGTAAAATTATTACAAACATTAACCAAGATTTATGTCTGTAAGAATGAAAAAAGTACCGGTTTTTTGCGCTTTACTACTAAACTGCAAATTTGAAAATTAATTATTCGTTGTTAAACTTGCTATTGGAGGTCCAAAGCCTATATGAAAAAAGAGTTTATACAATATGGTGAAATATATGAAAACAATATTAACTTATTAAGGCTTCCTCTTACAGTCAAGCACGATGCAAGAGTAGAGTCCAACAAACAGCTATGCTTTGTTGCTATGACAGCAATGCTTGTGGGCCATGGCCAACATACATAGGAATGAAAACGAATGTTGTATCCTTGATTATGATCTATAGAGGGTTAATGTACCTTATGTGACAATGAAAAATCCAACTTATCAATGTGTTAGTAACACACTATTCAAATTGTGTAGATGAAATTAACATTATTAGGAGACAGGTGATTTGAAAAAATTCAACTTATTAAGAATTTTCTCATACGGAGAATTGAATATCAAGGTTCGACTGTTAACATTTTCAAAACTGATCCTATCAAATCACTGGTTAGTCCAAGCACGACTTTTTTAAGGAAGGTTTTTTTATTGAAAACTTTCTCATATGTCTAAAGTTATACCATATATATCTTTGAAAGTTTACAAGCCAAACTATTTAAAATTTAAAGCCTTAGCTAAATTCACAGCTGTGGAAGTTTCATGATTGAACAAGTTGGTGAATATCACACATTTTTCTGCAATTTTATGTAAATCAACAAATGAACGGCACTAGAGAATTTGGAAGTATATGAATGAAAAGTAATTGGGTTTCATCGAGTTTTTTATGCATTTGGATCGTTTCAAATTACCTTGTAAATAAATGCTTGATCTTAAAATAACCATAACTGATCAAAATGTTAATATGTACACATTAAATCAGTTTACTTGTGTTCCTGACAGGGGTCACCATGCCACACCATGTGGTATTTGGTTTTTGAGCTTGACTCTTCACTGCTGTCCCATTTGGCTGAAAAAAGAGAAACATACTTTGAGCATGCTAGAATAAACTTTACAACAGTACAGTATATAATCCATGATATCTTAGAACAAAGGAGAATTAAATTTATTCAACATTATGTTGATTCATTACAATAATATAGTATAGTAAAGATGCAAATGTCATAACATATATTTCATGTTTAAACAAAGCCAATCAAAACATGAATATTAAAACAAGTATTTTTCACCTCAGTAGTCTAGAACCGTATAAACAGTATTAACAATAATCAATATAATTAATATCATAAACATTAATATTCTTCTGTAAAAGAAAATAAATATATTATTGTATTATTTATTAAAAATAAAATTCATAGTTCAGTGAACTGAAATAAAATACATAATTAGAATAAACAATACAGTTTAAGATTTTAAAGAAATGGGTCCTAAAATGTTTCCAAATTAATTGTAGGCGTTTTCTATTAATTTAACTTTTATTATTAAATATGTTCTTACAGTAATTATGTAGGTTATTATATAGTTATAAACCATTATAATGGAAATTTTGAAATATGATAAATTGATTAACCCTTTGAGTGCCAAGGGCCGATGTAATCAGTCTAGCAACGTTTCCGATGTAATCGGCCCGATGGTATTGACGAAAATTGCCAAGAGCCGACTAGATCGGCCTTTCCAATATTGGTCATCATGTTGCTAAATATTGACGTATGATATCGTAAAACGTATCAAATTAAAGCCCAAGAAATGTACGACATAATTCACGTAGTGATAGTTTGTATATATATTATACAATATTTTTATGTAGCTGATATCTAGAAGGCTGTGGCGCGAACCGCCTGTTGTCACGCTGCAGTCCTTTTGTTTACGTTCAGCTATTTCTGCTATCTGTCTAGTGTCACTGTGTTGACATTTTTGGTTAGTGTTTTAAAAGTTTCCTACTTTTATTACTTCAGTTCAATTTCATTATTGAATAAGGTATAGTTTGCCGAAATGAGTAAAAGGAACAGATCGCCCTTAAGCGATTGCAGCGATATATAAATAAATTCAAAACTCAGTTATATATAAATGTATTTTTATGAAATTTGGTACATTTATTCCAACTAACATGGGGAACATAGAATTGGCACATAAAACTCATAAAACAAAAATAAATAAATACTTATTGTATCTTAAACAAACAAAAATGTGTTTTTTTTATTTTTGTTTACACATATATAAATTTTTTTTAAATTTATGGTCAAAATATATATATACCAATTTGTAGCCTGTATCTTGCCCCAAATAATAAAGCAAAAAGTGTCCCATTATGTTAATTTTTTAGTAAAATACTGCAGTAACATAAAAATAGTGCTTGGCACTGAGGGGAATGACCTGTCACAAATGATTGGCACTGGCTGCATGACCACCACTTCACTTGGCACTCAAAGGGTTAATGAGCAAACCTAAATTTTATTAGATTTCTCTTACTGTAATTGTAATTATATTACTTTGTATACCATTAGAACTGAATCAGAATTTTTATTAGTAAGGAACCTACTCTATAATAATTCTAACATGTCCATCCTCAGTAAGGGTCAAAATTTAGAACTCAGATCTCACACTTGCCAGGCAAACATGTTACCACTACACCACAGAGCTTTTTTTATGATTACACTATTTTACGGTTCAATTATTTTGTATTAAACACATGTAACGGAAATCATAATATACAAATTAATTGAATCACTCAAGCTTTGCTTGAAATGAATACTGTAGATCTTACACATTAATATAACGAGGTTCTGGCGGTAGGTGAGTGCCATCAGCTCTCCTGTAGGGGACAGAGAAAACCCACACTCATCCAACCAATTCGGGTGCGACACTACCACGGGTTTCTCAGCATCCTCAATCGACCAGCCCCATGCATCTTCATTGTTTACAGTCTTTTTTTCTTGAGACTGAGAATCTGAAAAAGACAGAGAAGTTTCAGTTGGTTTTTGCGCAACTAAAAAGTCAAGGATATAAAACAAAAAAAACTGTAATAAATAAAAAACAAAACCATATCAATAAACACTTTATTTGAATCCAGTGTATTTAGAATCAATTGAGGCAGGTACCAAATTACTTTAATAATCTAGTTAGCAAATTAAATTAAATAAATTCAGAAATCAAGACCATCAAGTAACTGGAAAATATTCCATATAACATCTCGTGAGGATGCTGCTCTAGCTAGAATTACGTACAAGACACCTATTATTATTTACAATCACTTACTGTATTATAAATACATTCTTGAAGAATAGATACTGCTTTAAGAAGACTCACTCTGTTGCAGAAAATGTAAAGTACATTTACGTACAAGGCAGGAGTACGCCACACCAGGTGTCGCGTAACTGGCTTCGCCCAAGTTCAATCCAAAATTTCCAGTCTATAGCTCATTTCATTATTGACAGATAGAATGACAGAAAATCATAAAAAAACAAAAATACTTTTCTTACATTTCCCGGCAAACAAAAGAGAAATTGGCTTCAATGACGCTCAGGTAAATTTGATGGTTAGACATGCACCATCATAGTACTCATTCTTGTCTATCTAGAAATGAAGTTACATTCAAAATTTCAAGTGTACAGATGAAAACATCTTGAGATACTTGCCAGATATCACTTACATTTTCATTCATTAAATTGGATTTCATACCAGTATTTAAATAGTGTTGGGATAGCTAGGCTACATGTGTTAACACGTCGCATGTTAAAATCTCTTATGAGTGTACTAAATTTGTTCAAATATTTATTTAATTTGTTGTTTTCTTGTTGCCATCATGGTTACTCATAAGATTGATGTAAAAATATTCAATAAACTCAGTAAAATTCTATGGAGTGAGATGCACCATTGTCGAACTCAGTGTTCCTCATGATACAGAAATAATCTCATGCAAAATTTTTAATCTATAGGTCAGTTTGCTTTCCATATATCATGTGGGAAAAAATTAAATTTTTCAGGACCCTTGAGTGGTAGGCTTTGCTAATGCTCAGCCAATAACTAGAAACAAGATACTTTTGTAAAGAATTTGTTTTCTTTGTCCTTAACGCATTGGCCTACTAGTTTTATACAGCCTCTACATTGCACAGTAAATTCAATTAATTCTGTAAAAATGAAAACTAATACTTGAAATTCTGTTACTTACGTGCTCTTCAATTTTAATGAAACTTGGGAGTTATATATATATCTATCAGTAATATATCTGTCAGAGCTATGCATTTTAATGTAATTTATGTTAATTTTCAGCTCATTGAAAATATACAAAAATGTTGATTTAAAAATAGTAAGTTAATGTTACGTTTGCTAATTTATGTTTATTTTATGTTAATTAAAAAATAAAATATGTATTTTTTACATCAAATTATTATTTTTTCCTATAATGTTTACAAGTACAAACATAACATTTTCTTAAACATGGCTGATAATGTTAATTGTGTTAGTTTAAATGTTAATTTTAAAATAAAAATGGACAATGACAGATTGGGCATTGTCATTGTCAGATGCACCATTAATACTAAATTCTAAATCACTGTCATACTCAAACTCTTCCTCGACATCACTAGGACCCCCGCTTCATGAAGTCACCATAAACACTTAAGAATCACTTATAATATAGGCGTCATTATATCTTTCACTATTATGTAAAGCTTCACATCGCACCATTTTATACACTTATTGTTGTTTACTTGCGTCAGCCGTAACTGAGAATATTATCTGTTTACTTCCCTGTAATATTCCCTGGTATTACAAGCCTACAAAATAAACTATTCCTTTCCCATTATTCCACAGAATAAAGAAACAAATTTAAGACTGAATAATACTGATACACCTGTGAGAAATAGTAAACTATGGTGTATGGTGCTAACACGGAGAAGGTCTCGTCAAATTATTTAATGGTGCATAGCACTAACATGGAGATTGTCTCGTCAAAGTATTTATTGGTGCATAGCACTAACATGGAGATTGTCTCGTCAAAGTATTTATTGGTGCATAGCACTAACATGGAGATTGTCTCGTCAAAGTATTTATTGGTGCATAGCGCTAACATAGAGATGGTCTCGTCAAATTATTTAATGGTGCATAGCACTAACATGGAGATTGTCTTGTCAAAGTATTTAATGGTGCATAGCGTTAACAGGAAGATTGTCTCGTAAAAGTATTTAATGGTGCATAGTACTAACATGGAGATTGTCTTGTCAAAGTATTTAATGGTGCATAGCGTTAACAGGAAGATTGTCTCGTAAAAGTATTTAATGGTTGCATAGCACTAACATGGAGATTGTCTTGTCAAAGTATTTAATGGTGCATAGCGTTAACAGGAAGATTGTCTCGTAAAAGTATTTAATGGTGCATAGCGCTATCATGGAGATGGTCTCGTCAAAGTATTTATTGGTGCATAGCACTAACAGGGAGATTGTTTCGTCAAAGTATTTAATGGTGGATAACGCTAACAGGGAGATGGTCTCGTCAAAGTATTTAATGGTGCATAACGCTTTAAACGGTTTAAAAGTAATGCTTCTGGCCATCAGCATGGGCTCTGGATCGCTGATTGCAACGAACAAAAAATATACTTTAAGATAGTACTGATCAGTAAAATTCTAAAAGGCTGATGAATCACTGCTCACTAAATATTACAAACTCAACTAATCATATTAAATCTGTCTAAAACAAGGAAACAGCAGTGTATCCTGATCCTTAGAACAATGGGTGCCACATTTTTTGGCGAAAGAACAGGAATGTAAAATTTCCTGTCAAACTCTAAACTACACAATATAAGAAAGTCATTCTGATAATATCTATCATAAACGCACAAAACAACTTGAATACAAAATGGGTAATGGCAGCGACAAAAAGAAAGAAAAAAATTTTTATTTTAAATGTTCAACGCAGGAAACTGACCAATCACGAAACGGAATAAAATTATTTAATAATGAAATGTATAAATACAATGCGTTTTGGCAAACAAGACTGAGAGCACAGAGAAAAATCGACAATCAAACTTCACCATAGAGGTAGAAAACTGTTTCAAAATTGACGAAAAAGTACCGAAAAACCCCTTAATATTTCTCATATGCAGTTGGTAGCCCTACACTGACTTCTAACATTCCTTGTACTTTTCTCGCGTAAATATTGGTATCCAAATTATCCCCTCCGTTAATGCCTACCCCTCATATTGTTATACTCATCCCACTCAGAAACCCTGATTCCCCTAAATTGATGTACTAGCCTATTTGGGATGGACATAACTTAAAATTGCAAACACATTTTCCCTGATTATGCAATTATGAATCACAACTGCCTACAAAATCTTTTTGGAAATGAAAACATACTAAAGAAATTGGTAGAAATGGTTTTAGATCGGTATGGCTATCATGGCTAATGTACACATTATCTGAATTTGTATACTTTACTTATCGGTACTATCTGAAGCAATGTTCATCGCCATCAGTGCGGTCAGCACCTTCATTTTATAAGCATTTTCTTTCGAGAAAACAACAAACAATGTTAAGTAGCTAAAGCAAATACTTATCAAACTAGGCTAAAATACTTCATACAAATTGTGTAAACATTTTCTCCATATGGGAGACTCAGAATTTATGCACAAGTTTAATATATAAATGTATAAGGCCTAAACCTATTACAATGCAAAAGTAAATATGTACTAATTATTAACTTTCTCATTTCCTTTCTAGAGTGATACCACAAATACCAACACATATCAAGTGCAGACCATCATGAGGCAAGGTTAGGAAGCAAGAAGCTAATTCAACAGTAATAAAATTTTTTTTCAATTGATAATACAAAGTTCTGATAGGGTGTGTGCACTCTGTAATTATAAATTTAATTCAATATTAATTGCAAATAAGATGATACTATCTTATCTACAACAAAAAACTTATTTGAAAGAAAATACTTACTTTTTAAAGAAAGATTTCCACTTGTTAAATGCCCCAAATACAAACATTTCTTTACACCTTCTAAATCAACAATAGATCCCAAAAGCACTCATTTGGCAAGACATTGTAAGTCTAGTTTTATTTTACAGGTAGGACAATTTAACCCTTTAATTTTTTAACAGATTAAAATGAATAGAATATTTTATGTACGGTATGGATAAATCAAAACATAACCAACTGTTTGTTATCTAATAAGTTCTTGTTATACAGTAATTCAAAACCCCATATTGAAAACTTGCCCCAGCCTTTTTGCACAATACGTACTAAATTTCAAGATATCACCACATCACTAATGATAAACAATGCAAACTAAACATTAACTCCGAAGAATAGTCCAGCTGTCAGTGGGACAGTCGCATCGCACACCTGTTTACGATACATATGATTAAATATTGATATAGAGATTTTCAAAGACTGATGAAATAATTATTAGCAGAGGCCAGTGATAAATAGCATGACCCATAGAGTAAAGAATGTAAACCTTTTATATTCAGACAGTGACGTTCCAGTGAGGGTTGCATTTAACATATTTCGTGTTAATAAAACTTCAAATTATACAGTTAGTGATATTGCTTTTTCTCAAGTATTATGGGCATGTTGAGACTTTGAACTTTATATAAACGCTAGTTTTATGTCTGATTAGTAATTATCAATTTAGCAAGGGTTAAATTTACGCTTTTGTTCTGTGGCTTACACTCAAGCGCCTGTTATGAGATTAATCGACATCTTTGTGGGAACATAGAGTTACTTCTAACAAGGTGTGACCTTTAAGGGCAGTCCGACCTCCATAAGAACATAATGTTAACTTGGGAACCTATATCTCTGTAATGGTTATAGAGATAGAGTCCTGATTTTTATTTTACTTATTAAATAGCTTTATAATCTAGGTCTTATCATGAGGTTTTTTAAATTTGAAAAAAAAATTAAAAAGTTATAATTTTTTTATAATTTATTGTTTTTTAAACTAACTTTTTTATAAGTAAAAATGTTTACTGTGCCTCATTGACAAGAGATATTATAAATTCCCATGAGGGGAACTAGGCAATAGTAAGTAGAAATACTGTATAAAAAATTTTGACTGGGGTAGGCCTAGTAGTTTTTGAGTTATAGCGGCCCCCAAAGTTAAAAAATAACAAGTTTCGGCAAATCAAGAAAAAGCAAGAAGGTAGCATATTTTGGACTCATACCTTGGTTTAATGATGGCCTGCACTGTAGGAAGGGTTGTCTGGATCCTCTGCTTCTTGATACAGATCCTCCAGCTTCCCTTTTGGCTAATGTCCTTGATTGCCTGATTTTTTTTTTCAATGTCGGTAGCCGCTTTATCTGCTTTGCGAATCCGCTGGGTGTCGAGACGTTTTAAAAGCTAACCGCATATTCAGTCCGTCCCTGGTTCTAGCCCAATGTGCTCTAAAACTTTCACTTTGGAGCTGTACCCATCATTGAATGATAGGACTGCCTCATAGACACCTAGCCTAAGAGCACCTAGTGTAACAAAGGTGCGTTTAGGGAGCCGAGCCCAAATGACATTATTCATAGACTCATTAGGATTTTGAGATTTTCCTTTGAGACATTTTCTGAGTAGTTCTAGGCTGCACAAAGATTTAAAAAATAGGTTTGATTGCTTTCATTAGAACAGGTGAGAGGTGAAAATGCTGGCTGTGG
The DNA here is from genome assembly GCF_021130785.1 of Homalodisca vitripennis. Classification (NCBI taxonomy): domain Eukaryota; kingdom Metazoa; phylum Arthropoda; class Insecta; order Hemiptera; family Cicadellidae; genus Homalodisca; species Homalodisca vitripennis. Next base: position 21,083 of record NW_025779628.1, on the reverse strand, counting down.
TCATATTTAGTTTTTTCTTTGGCGGCTTTGTTATACTTACAACCATGTGTCTTCGGTGTCCTGGGCATAAAATATGTAAAGGCGTATCGTTAGTAGACTGAACATGACAGTACAACGCCCAAACTGCTCGCCTCATGGCTTCCACGCTGTGTGTATTCCTACGGATGGCTAGTCCATAGTATATTTGGATTTGTTGGATCGCCTTCCCTGTTACCTACCTTTCCCAGAAAGAGATTTTCCGTCAGAAAGCTTCAAAGCCTTTATTTTTCATGATAAAGTCCCTTATTCTTGTCCCCATCCTCTTCTGGACGTGTCCTACACATTCCAACTTCTCTGAATGGACACATCTGGGCCATATGGTGCTTCTGCCACAACTGCTGCAATAGCCATTGGAGTCACCATCTCCAAGGTACTCCACATAGCGAACACCGTATTTAGTCCTCGGATCTTTTTGAACATTGCAGTCGCACCTTCAGCTTCCATACCTCCACTGCTACCTACATAATTTGCCTTGCATATTTCTAAGTGTTGGTTGCTTGTTCTCTGAGGGCAGTTACAGTATTTTGACATTGAATAAATATCTATTACTTTTACCCGTATCTGCTGAAGTAATTGTGACAACGCCATTTAGCGAGGTGTGGGCCTCGCTTTTGCCAGCTTCCGTCAACCGCAACAACATAAGTCATTAGAATTTCCCATTTTCAATAACTGCTTCTGTCACTGCTCTCTTCATAGAGTTTTCACACACACTTTCTACATGGCCTGACAAAAACTGTTCATGTTGATTGAACTTGCTGGGCCGGAGCGGGTAAATTCATCATGCCGCAAAGAGTTTGGCAGCAGTATAGCCCTTTCCTATTACACGCAAGCCGTATACTAACCTTAGGTTCAAGTCATAGTAGCATTGTGAACTTTTTTGCTTGGTGCCTCAATAGGCCTAGGCCTAATATCTGTTGCTTTGGGACAGTTGTCAAAAGCTTTTGTCATGCCACAGCTACAGGAGACGGAAATTTGTACTGCGAGCCCTGCTAATGGTTTTTCGACTAAATGATAGGTTGCCATGACAAACCCTACACACACTGCAACATCTTTCAAAACTGATTCTAGCTGTACAATGTTTACTATGTCATACTGTAAGGTATCAGTTGAATTAATCATAGCAGGCTAGGTTAGGGCTCAATTTCTCATTGGATGTGGGAAACAACTTTGGGTGTTCTAGCCTATCCTCTTCATTACCTGAAGTTACTACTGTTTTCTTGCTACGAACACAACAGTCTTCTTCTTGTAACATAGTTTCTTAGTTCCTACTCTCTTCTTATTACCCATTTTAAATCTACATTCAATTACAATAAACTCCTTTACAAATAAAAACAACAGGGAAACTTGCAAATCACAAAACACAGTATTTCAAAACTTCACAATAACCTCCAACATAAAATAAATAACAACAGATGACATCTGTCATATTGCTGACAGTGTGTGATATCAGCTAAAACCAGACTAAAAGCAAAACAGTACCAACATAACAAAACCAATTAATATCTATTTTATAGATTGTTGTTTACTATAAGGAGTGGTGCTCAAACGCCAAACAACAGTTTGCAAGCCTTTATATATATATTTTTTTATATAAGGTTAATATTATAGTAATAAGGTATATTATATACCATTTTAAAGAGAAAATTCTAAAGAATATTAATAAATAAAAAACCAAAAATTCCCCAAAAAAAATTTTTTTTCATGTCAGACTGCCCTTAAAGAAACCAGGATATGTTGCTGGTGGATGGTTTTGTTACCGTGTAACCTCACCCTCATAAGAAGAATCTTACAAGTAACATATAGTGGTAAGGTAAGGATTGCATGGCTATATTCAGGAACAATAGTCAAAAGCTAATAAATAAAACAACATCCAAGTTTTTTTTTTAGGATAAGTGAGAATATTTGAGATGCATTGTGTGCAAGTTATCATCTATTAACTGAAGATTTAATTCTTCAAAAGTGAGTAACAATTTGCTAGTCTTCTTAAAAATGATGGTATTGTCAAGTTGGCGAGGCCATTTTGTGTCCATTGGCTGAAGTACTGATGAACACTTTTAAGCGCCAATTAAAATCTTTTATGCCAGTTTGTCTAGAAATGAGGAAATTGTTTAAACAGTTGTCGATGATTCAGAAATGCTCCTTTGGGGCATTGTAGAAGAATAGAAGGGTACAAATTACAACAGACGAGCTTTATGAAAGTTTTTAAAACTATTCAGAGTTGTTTGAAGGCTCATTGCTTCATATCGTTACCTACAACTATGATTTTTATTATTCACTTATTAAATGAAGGTTGATATTTATTTTGTTATCCCATCTTCTGTCCGAAAATATCTGTTGACAAATACCATCAATGCTACTAATTATTGGTCTCGAAAATCTGTAATCAATGTCTTTATTTACACCTTATTCGCTAAGTCTTGACGCCCCAATATCTTCGTATAAATTGTTACCTAATATTATTATTAAATTTGTGTCTTTTTAATTTTTGTTACATCTTGGCCATCTATTTAGTTTGCAATCAAATAGTATTACCACTGCAAGATAAATATACGATTACATATCCTTACTCACGACAGTAAAACACACCTAGAGGAGCCAAGTGGGTGTACTGATACTGGAGTGTACATGTTTAAAGATGTGATCCGCTTGTAATATAGGAAAATAACGCACCACTCGCGATATCTCGATGTCCTCCGATGTCAAGCCACCAGCCTGTTCAATATGGTGCAATAAATTGTAAGACAAAGAGCGCGTGGAGAAAAATGATACTGATGCGACCATGAGGGGACCTCTTACAGTGGTGAAAATTGTGATAGGAACTATAAGTGGAATTACGAGTTGCTGTAGTTAGAATATGCTGAGGCTAAAACTATAGTGCGAGTGGAGTGATGATTTATTACGTGGTATTTAAATCAACGAGTGCAAAACTGCTGATATATTCATTGAATAAAAAACCCACTGAACATGGAGAGGATGGGTCGAGGTTATGTTCTCTGCATATATTTTCAAATTAACTGCGTCTCTACAACAATATGTATTACGAGAAAATGGATTTTAAATTTACAATAACACGCCTATGGTAATGAATCAGACATTGCTGAGTATTTAATTAATGGCTGCTGTAGAACGTAAATTGACAGCAAATGTGTTAGTCATTTGATAAATAGGACATGATATTGGTTTAACCATTTCTGGCAAGACTATGGTTCAAGAACATCTCACCTTTCATCTACTTAGAGGAATCATCTTTTTAACAGCTATATGACTTTTCTAGGTGGAACAAGATTGCTACCAGTGTTACTATTGCTAGTGGCTCTATCTGGAGTTACGCAGCACAGGTGAAGGAGTTTTTATATCACTTAGTACAAGAAGGTGAGTAAACTCCTCAATGCATTTAGTCCTAAAAGAACCTTTGCGCTTGCTTCTAAAGCCAAAAGTTTCAGGATGGGCAAGATTGGTAGTAGGGGACGCCCCCTGTCGAGATCCCATGGAAAGGGACATTGGACTCCATGCTAGGTATGTTACAGACTCTCTCAGTCAAAGCTGGTAGGATACAGTACTCTCTCTCTCTCTCTCTCTCTCTCTCTCTCTCTCTCTCTCTCTCTCTCTCTCCTCTCTCTCTCTCTCTCTCTCTCTCTCTCTCTCATGCGTAGGCTAGCAACACCCTTTAGCACTTTAGCATCAAGGGTGCTCTCCTCACTCCAACATTTTCCCCTCTGCGCCAAACTAGACTTGTCGGTCAGCCCTTTTACTCACATATGAGTATATCTCGACATTTGCTGTTAATAATGTGCCCGCTCATGTGCATTCGCGGGGTTGCCCAGATGTGAATGATACAGTAGATTTTGCAGTACATTGTGTAGGTTCTATTTGCAGGTATAAAACAACCAGAAATGAATCCTCGTAAAGCCACGTGTTGGGCGAATTATAAGTAGCGAGGTGTCGACGTTGAGTTAATTATAAGTGGCCAACATTTAAGTTAACAATGCCCTTCTTTATGTTACAGTACAAGATAGATCTGTGTATAGAGAAAAACAAAACCCAGGATAAGTTTTCACAAAAACAATACTATTGTTTGAAAGGATTGTTAATTTCATTAAAACATAGACATAGAAGAAAACTGTATTTTTATATATATATTCAGTTTGTACTTGGTGGTTCATTTTAGCCAAGCATTCCCGTGATAATGCTCATGGTCACAATGATGGCGTGAGATCAAATGTTCCAGAATTGTTCAAAAAACTTAATTGTTTCACAGATTATGTCTTTATAACAGTGACAGTCTGCAGTTTGTGGGGACTCATAATGTCGAAAACACCTGTGGAAAACCCCTCTTGGTCATAATAGTAAACTACTCTCAAGTAAAACATGTTTAGGATTGTTCAGACCAGCCATTACAGTGTCACACAAATCTGGTCTACAATGTATACTGTCTTCAGTTGGGAACTCGGAACGCCGGAGATTCCCGCGGTAAACCTCGTGGTCGTAATGGCACTCTGAGGTCGCAGCCAGAGCGGCGTAAGGATGAGATCATGCCAGGTGTGAGGTCAGAGGTCGTGATGAGTGCGGGGTTAAACTGGTTTTATGTCACCGAGCAGCAACAACATGAGGAAGACGCGGTTTATATCCAATTCCCACTTGACGGCCTTGTGACTTTGTCTTTTTGTCACATCCGTAAATGGATAGTGCAGAAATGCCACCTTAGATAAAAATCAAGAAAACAAAACAAAACAACAAAAATACACGAACTTTAAATCTATAAAACTTTAATAACGAAAACTAAACACTAAAAACTCTGAACAAACGTAATTCCTTCGCACATAACTAAACAATATTTTTGAGGTTGGCGCTAAATTTCAAGAAACAATTAGTAAATATTAATGATTCCTAAAGTTTGCCGTTATAATACACACTTTTTACTCATTGTCGTTTTTACAATATTATGTAAAGAACACACCAAAAAAGTTGTGGTTTGGTTCACCAGGCTCATTCTTCCCGTAGTAGACTGAGTAAACACACACAACAAACAGTAAAGTACGTACATACTTACATCTACAAAACTAAATAGTAAGCTCTGTTGGTTGTTTACAAGCGGATTGTATGGAATTAATTGTATTTTGTTCAATTATATACTATAGTGAGAAAAAATGAATTCAGGTTATAAATACAATTCTACGAAATTTCTTGCAAATTTTTTATTGAAATTTCATTTCATACTTTAACATAGTAAAGATATATTATTTTAAGATAAAGGACATATTATTACTCTTTATTCTTCAAAACGTGTACAATTTGTCTAAATTAAATTTACAATTAATGGAAGTAAAAAGTAATTTCCAGAATATTTAAAAGTTGCATAAAATAAAAAAATATAGAAAAAACCTTTCTTATGTAGAAGTGCATTTCAACTTAAAATCTGTTTATCAAAATGTACGCTAGCATCAATAATTCATAATCGTCATTTCTGTACTATGCCATGTCTCAAAGAACCAAAACTTGGTGCTTTTTTCAAACACGACATTCATATAATACCTACTATACTACCATATATTAACACGACTATACATATAAAGTATAGTCCTATCTTGCTTAACTTACCGTCCGTTTGTCTATTTGTGTTTTAGGGGAATAATTAAGTTATATCTTTGAATTGAATAAAGATATAAAATTCAAAACTTTGGAAAATAAATTAGTCTAAGATCTGTTTGAAAAAAGGTTTCAAATGTATCATTTCTGTATTCATCTGTATAATTCAACTGTAACAACTAAAAAACGGAAATTTAATGAAAAGCTGACAAGTATATCACAAAATGTGGGTTTACCTTCAGATGAGCAATATAAAAACAAATTTGTTTCGTTAAAAACAAATTGGTTTAACATTGTACTTCTTAGCCAAAGAAAAAAACATTTGCATCATTTAAAATAACTGCTGCCCACATTCTCTGCCAGCCTCATTTTTAAGATAAATAGGCGTTGTAAATAGTTTTACAATAAATTGTCATCACCTCCTTAGCGATATAATAGATAAGGTCATAACTCCCAAATCCTGAGATTCAGTCACACACACAATTAGTGTTAAAAATTATCATTGTAGAGTTTGGAAATCAGCATAGCTACAAAATAAGGTGTTTAAAAAGACAATACATATTGATCTCAGAGTGTATTAACTAAATTCATGGTTCTGTGACTTTCAAGACATTTAGACATGCAGTGTAGTATTGAGTATATATTACATACCATCCAATAGGTACGTACTGTTACACAAACAGGAGTTATCGATAATACCTTAATTCGAGACATGAGATACATCGAGTAGAAACGGGGCCTAAAGTACGTGATTTTCCCCAATAAACCGTAAAGCTCTTCATGTATTCTAGAACTTGCCCATGCTGTCCAGATGGAAGTTCCCTTTTAAGGCTTCAACCTTCCGGGGATAAAAAGTTAGGAGAACAGAGAAAACGATTATTTTAATGGCCATCACTAATTTAACAAACTCTTCGTTACATCATCTCACAAGCTATAGGTTCCTCGATGTGCCTGGATCTATGTTAGAGACCACACGTTTCAACGTCTGGTGCGACGGAATGAAAGGTTTTTGATGTTAAAGGGGGCTCTTAGGAACAGTGAACTGTGATTAGGAGGTACTATTTTATGTTCATCGCGAATTGGGAGTGCCGATGGCCGAGTGGTCTAAGTCATTGGACTTTGGGTCTGAGTTAGAGATAACGCAGGTTCAAATCCTGTCTGTGACCATTGCACTTTTTATCCATACCATTGACCTTGTACTGTATCGACTCTCCACCTTATTCTGCTTGATAAGATCCTCGCACAGGCCAGTGGCCCATGAGGGCGGACAGAATAAGGCTCAAAAGGGGATCGGCCTCTCCTTTATTAAAAAAAAAAAATGTTCCTTAGGGTTTACGGATGCCGCAAATAGCCGAATGGGGTGTAAGGAGAAATATTTCTCTCAGGAGCGTAACTATTCACCACGGAATTTATGGATTCTTGGGAACTTATTCACAAGTTTCCAATAACATTTATTCATTGAGGCAACGAATTTCCAGTTAATGTGTAGCGAGAAGTAATAAGTGTGTAAGTGAAGTGCCAAATTCCTCTAATGATCATGAATGTCTTTATTAGGGTTGAGGAAAAAGTCCTCAATAATATTCTGTTGAAGGCATGTGTTTTTGGAGTAAAACGGGATGGTTTACAGTGGCGGGAATTACTTATAATAACCGTTCAAAGTTTGGGAATTATTTGGAATGCTTAAAAGCATTTAAGTTTGTTCAGTCATAAAGGCTTTTTGGATAAAGAACATTAGAATGTATTTTAACGAAGATTCGGAGGAGTTTATTATGTCATATCTGGGGCAATTGAATATTTTGAGATTTTAATGCATTCACTTTTTAAATCCTCGATTTACAATTAGTTTGTTTTGCGATATTAAGCTATATATTCTTTTCAATTATGCATTTTAATTTACTGTATATATCTAACGTTTTTATCATATCTAGTTTCGTTCACAGTTATCAAGTTCAAGCATCGTCAAATGGTTCAAGATCAACTTGTTAGACATTTCCTAGTCGATGATGGCTTTCAAAGTGTAACTGATTATAGATGCCTTACGAACATGTTATCCTCAACAATGTTACTTGATTGGAATGTCCATGCAGGAAGAAACTTGATCTGTTATTACTTCATTATGACGATAGTTAAAGCTATCCCTGCATTGTAACGACCATTATTAATACAAGAAGATTTCCTTTACTGTACAGTTAATAGTACAACCTTTGATTGTATTAACTGCACAGGAAAAATCATTCACTCGTACGAGGTGTGTTGTTGTTCAATGAATTGTTTTTAATTAGTGAGGTTTCAGTGATAGGGCTGCGCCATGTATTTTTTTAAATGTTACCTTTCAAAAATTTACCTGAGCGTCTAACTCCACAGAGGCCTGGCCACAGCTCCTTTACCGTGTTTAAAGTTATAGGATTAGATGAGTTTATCTCTTGTGTAACTAATAAAATCAAAGTTACAACGGAGAAGAATATCTAGCATTGGTTTGAGGAATTTCTCCGGAGAATTTCCTACCATTTCATTCTTCACATAACGTAGCTATGGTAGGAAGGGTTGATTCAATGGAATTTTTGTGATTAGCTCCAGTTCACCTTCCTTTTATTACAGCGTCTGGTATCTGAAACTCTCTCAGAGTTGACTCCTGGAATCTGGAGTCATGTTTGTCTAAAGAGATCCAAGAAAAGCGACGACGAAGAAGTTCAAAACGAAATATTTACAATATTTATACACACCTATGAATAGGTGAAGTGGTAGTCTTATTGTCTCATCAGGTACACAATTCGAAACGATGTAAATGTTTCGTTTTATTTATAATAACAAGTTTTAGTTAAGACACTCATTTTAAGACTATACTACAATACAATATTCAATACTCAAAATTCAATTTCATTCTTATTTAGAGGAATGCCACTTTTGTTTTTACGGATCATCAGACGTTACGCTGGCTACAGTCAATTGTTGGGTTTTCGAAATTCAGGAACACGATTTTGAAAGAATGCTATTGAAAGAGAATCAACGAAAAACTTGAAGTTGATCTATCCTGTTGTCAGACAACCAACAAAATCATAAATACTATTGAAGTTGCACGGTTTTAAAAGTACTCTGCCTGAAAACATACATTCTCCTGAAAATTGGTACAAATCCTTTTATACCTTATAAAAGAGGCAATATACTCAATGGCATTGTGTTTGAAGGAGGAAGACAGAGGAAAGTCAACGAAGAAAACCAGGACGCATCTACACCGGCCATTCAGATACCTGAAAATAATCTATCACAAATTAATGTGACATTGAAATTTTAAATAATTCTCAACCCATTTCAATTTTCCTGTAATTTTCCAAAATGTTTAAAACGATTTGTTTACATAAACTTTTATTCGAATAATCCATTTTTATGACAAATAACATTCTTTAAGGGAAAATACATTACTGCCATTGAAATATTTAACTTTCATGCCTTTGAAAACGAAAAAAATTTGGTTGCCTTTGCAACAAGTGATTTAAACTAGGCTTGTGAATGTGCTCCACATGATATTTTGTTGCAAACACTCGATTGTTAATGGACTTTCGGAGAATGATCAAAAATTAACATAGTCATATTTTATGCAAGGAAGGCAGTATGTGGCTGTCACGGCTTACCATAAAGCTTGAATTGGAACGTGATTAACAAAAAAGAACAAAGTGTATTATTCTTGGAATATTTGATGATAGCATATTTCCGAAATACTGTTATCTTTCTAATCCAACTATCGTCAAAAACACATCTCAAACAGAGAACTTTCCTTCTCTTATGTTATCTGGTGGATTTTATTTAAAATGTGAACGCTACCTGGTAAAGGTTGCTAAGAATTGTGTTATACATAAATATTGTGCTTGAAGTTTGCCTATTTTGCCAAATGTTATACAAACCCCATTTTATTACTTTAAACAAATTTAAATAATTAATTATTTCAACTGAATTATCAGTTATATAAAAATATTATAATATTAATTTTTTTCCAAATATATAAAAACTACTTTATCCATGAAATAATCACATATGCAAACATGTACTATTTTACTAAACGGAAGCTGCTAAATCAGTTAGGTGATATACATTGTGAAGGAAACAGGATTTTTCCGGATATTTGCCATCGTTCAGTGAAAAAAGAAATCAGTAACACTACGTTTCGAGATCTGCAATCTGATCTCTTCTTCAGGTAAATAACTAACCTAATGCTTAATATATGATCAAACACTCCAATAAATGACAAATTTTTATTTTTTGTGAGGCCTTTCGTGCTCAATGAACACATCGTCAGACCCACATAACTGAAATAAAAGTAAAGTAATAATACAAACAATTTAGACTTAATTAAAAACATATGTCTTGAAAAATACAAAGAGATAAGATTTTTAAAGGCCAGGAAGTATGTCTACTGTATATGTAAAATTAATATTTAATTAGATTAAAAGGCATTAAAGGTGAATTTTGTAGAGGTCCAGGCTCATTATTTACTAATGATTACTAAAAAATAGTTTCGTAAGCATCGAGGAATTTGTTTGTTTTTGATTTCTTTTAATAATTTTAACTTGTGAAAAGCAGTGTCCAGTATGAAGTACATGTTTCGCCATGGCCGATCTTTCCTCTTGTTGATACTTCAGACAATATGCTTTGTGTTCCTTTACTCTCTTTTTTATCTTCCTTTTTGTTTGGCCAATGTATTTTAAATTACAGTTTTCTCAATTAATTTGATAATTAATTTGATAGCTAACCTAATACATAATTACAAACTAGGTTAAAATAAACAAATCATACCAAATCGTTGTGGCACGCCTCACAGGGATCAAAACCACCATGGTGTGCGTCAACTTCACTAACTCTAAAAAACTTGCACTTAATAAAAAACTATACAGAACACTAATCATTAAAACTGAAACTACATAATACGTCCCTGCACAATACGTCTGCATTCGTCTACTAAACACCTACGAACTGATGGTAATCGTCACGGCAGACAAAAGCATACTGATATAAATTAATTCTTTCAAGTCACCATCAGGCCCACCAGTAGTAAGAGTGCGTCACATCCAACAACAAACGTATTTCATTGACTTAATATAAGTCTAACTGAAAAAAGGGTAGGCCTATAGCATTCCATATTGTACAATGAGTTCTTGAAATTATGTTACATGATATTCAGAACCAATGATCTAAACAGCATTAAGGTTCCACCAGCATTAGTTAGAAACTGTACCAAATTTCAATTAAACTGATTACTAAATAAAAATAACAGGGACGATTCAAACGTGCACATTCATTTGGAAATACACAAGATACAATAATTATATATATGTATATATTGTATTTTTTATACAGACAGTGTGCATTAAAAAGTTATTTTTATTTTATATACGATTTTAAAAGAGATATCTTTCAACAGTCTGTTCCATTGCTTTTAGTAAATTTAGTTTCAAATACATTTGAAGACGTCAGGGGAAAAACAGGCTCAGTCCATTTTTTTCAAAATACTTTTTTTTTTCTATTTATAATAAAATTGAACATTGTTAAACATATCTATACATCAATTTTGGGCAAAAACAAGCTCAGTCCCTAGTAATAAGAATAAGAAAAAATCCACGTCCTGGGAAGAAACGAGCTTAGTCCTACCTTTTGTGGGGAAAAAAAAGGCTCAGTCCAGCTGAGAACTGTGGGGGAGTGGGATCAGCTGATCTGTTTATTTTTTGTCTTTCTTGGATTGGATTGGTGGTGTTTGTTTTAAAAGTTAATCCTGTTAACATGTTCCACTCAAAATCTGTTATGATTGTAAAAGTTCCTCTGCAAGTGAAGATAGTAAAGCTTATGTTTTTATGTTTTGTAGTTGAGCTAAAGAGGGAAATGTGATGTAGGCTAATTTTTTAGTGAATGTGTCAGAACAAGTGGCAAATTCAACATAACCTCCAAACATTAGTTGTGTGAGTAGCAAGATAACTGTAGATATATTGCTTAGGCCTTGTAATATTTAAGTTATTGGCATGGATAGTGAGAGGACGATATTCCTCAAGTGCAATGCCTTGCTGCAACAAAGCAAACCAACGAGCAGCTTTCAAAAAAACGGAAAAAATATGGCAGGATGTCGGCTGTGAGTAAAAATGCTAAAAATTCAAAGCCATGAAATGGGCAGTGACTGTCAGTGTTTGCGTGGCTGTTTCAGACGAGTAAATGAGACATCTCGGAATAAGATTCTCTCCGACTTTTTAAATCTTATGAGGTCACATGATGAACAAAATAGCTATTTATGTGGGTTAATAACTGTCATACCTGTTCAGCGTAGAAGGCCTAGAGTAGAAAATGCTAGAGAAAATCAAGCATCTTATGCCTATAAAGTAACGAGTATTGAAAGATAACATGTTAGTAGAAGAAAGCATTTGTCGTAAGGCATTCATTTCTATTCACGGAATTTCCAAAGCCAAAGTTGAGTTCTTGGTTAAGAGTCTTAAACCCTGCTGGCACATCACCAAAGGACAAACGTGGTAAACATTTAAATAGGCCACATAGAGTATCTAATGAAACTGTAGATCTTATACGTGATCACATAAAATCATTTAAAGGAAGATCATCGCACTATAGCCTCCACAAAAGTAACAAAACCTACCTACCTGAAGAATTGAATGTTTCGAAAATGCATCAAATGTTTCAGACAAAATATCCAAATGCAAAGGTATCATATGAAACATATAGACATATGTTTTTGCAGTGACTTTAACATCAGTTTTGGCTACCCCAGAACTGACACACTTGCAGTAAGTGCGATGAACTAACGGCCAAAATTACAGGGCTACAGAAACAATTAAAAAATAACAGAGAATCCGATGATGTTGCTAACATTAATAAGGAAATAACTTCTCTTGAAAATGAAGCAAAACTCCACAAAATCAAAGCAGATGTGTTCTACAAAAGGAAAACACGTGCAAAACAATTATGTAAGCAATCAGTGGAACATGAGGCCATAAGTATGGACTTTGGTAAGAATTTACAATTGCCGAATATTACCACTAATGACATCTACTACAAGCGGCAGTTATCAATGTATGCTTTTAACATACATGAGTTGTCTAGTGCGAAAAGTATTTTTTAACCTATATCCTGAGACTGAAGGAAAGAAAGGGAGTGGATGATGTTTCTTCTTTCCTACACAATTTTGTCTATGAACATCTGGATGAAAAAATTAGACACCTTCACATATTCTGTGACTCTTGCTCGGGCCAGAACAAAAACTTCACAATGATAAGATTTTTACATTATCTTGTTTATGAAGCAAAGAAACTTGACTCCATCAAAGTAACATTACGATCATTTTTTTTTACTGCGATGATCAAACGTAACGAATAAGAAGTTCAATCGAATAATTTATTACAACAATGAGGTTTCTATCAAGAGCTGTATCTAGCACAACATTTGTCAAATATTGATCTATAGTTGGCTGTACAAACAACATTGCATTGTCCTTTAAACAAGCTTGTTCAACCCTCATTTTCTCAATTGTTGATTTTAGTTCAACTAAGGTACCTTCTACATAGATACACGATGACAAGAGGTTGCAAAATGTTCTTGATGAATTCAAAATCTTTAAATTTATGTAATTGGAGAGTCAATAAACATTAAAAATAGGGCTTGGAGAAATAATAAAACCCACCAGATAGCATCAGAGACCTAAAGTTCTCTGCTTGAAATGCATTTATGATCGTAGAATTAGAAATAGTAACAAGATTTCGGACATTTTTCATTGTTAAATTTTACAAGAATAAAACAACTGCGTTGTTTTTTGGAGTACACCCCACTGTTCCAAATTCAGGCTTCATGCAACTTAACTACGGGACTTGGAGAAATAACTCAAGTTAATCACGTTTTTTCTTCGGTGACTTTCTTCTCCTGGTTTTTACATTGTGTAATTGGAGAGTCAATAAACCTTAATAAATATGGCTTGGAGAAATAATAAAAAACCACCATATAACATCAAAGAAGTAAAGTTCTATGTTTATGAAATGTATTTAATGACGATCGTAGAATTAGAAACGGTAACAAGATTTCGAACATTTGTCATTTTAAAATGTTACAAGAATAAAACACAAACATTTTGGTACATCACGTTCCAAATTCAGGCTTCATGCAACTAAAGCACAGGGCTTGGAGAAATAACAACAATTAAATCGGCGTTTTTCCCTCGGTGACTTTCCAGTATACTTATTATAACTTTTGAAATCTATTTCGGATTATTATCAACTCGATGATGGTTTCAAGAGCCTGTGAAACACCATTGTTATTTTGGCCATCGCTTAATAACAAAGTGTTGTCAAGATAATGGGCCTATTATCGAGGTGCACTCCTTTTCTCCACAAAAACAACCCCTTCTTTAAACAACAACGACCAATGGCACTTTTTCGAATGTAATTTTTTAATTTAAATTCACTTTTGGAATTGCCGTTCGGGCAGCAAATGACAACCTATATAAAGGCAGGCCGGTGATAGCTGGTTTATGTGGTCCGATTATAGGCCTCGGTGCTTCCTGTCCGTTTTTAGCCCAAAACTGTGCCTCCAGCCTTTTGGGGACAAATTGGAGTTTTACTTTGAGCCTAGTTGAGTGCCGGGTCGAAACCCACCTATTTAATAACTTGTTATCCGGTCCGAAATGCTACTTTGTGGGAATGGCGGTACGTACCTTTTGTTTTTGCTTTTTTACGACGGACATCCTGGCAATAAAATTTTTTTCCTCTGTGAGAACAGAACCCTGAGGGATTTTCGGCTTTAACATTCCTTTGAATAACCTCACGAAAGACCATACGTTTCCAGAGTTAACAGCATTTCACTTGAAATTTTGCAAGTTACCTGACAGTTAATTTTACTCTGTAAACTACATTTCGCTTCGTTGAAAACTTATTTTTTCCTCTGCTTACTCATAACCGGTGTTTCAGCACTACTTCCTAACTTCTTAGGCATTTGTAATCAAAGTATAAAAGGAAGACCATATAAGTCTAAGGCCATTCCAGTGGTATTGCTAAACGCAGAATCTGTTTCTCATCTCATCATAAGCTAGTTAAATTTAACCATTTATATACAATAAACATACACGGTATTAAAAAAAAAGTCCTGCAGGGGCTTGGAAAATTCCCGAACGATTACAAAGTAAAAAATCAAACTTGGCACATTATTACTATACTATAAATATACTTTTGTTTAAGTAACTAATATTCTTTTGTCCTGTCAGGAGGATGGCCCCCAAGGAGTCAGAAAGAAATCTTATATGAAGCATAGGTCGAGTAGAACATCAAATTAAAGGTTCTTATTAGTAGAATACAATGCCTCAAATCCGACCTTAAAAGATTAATGTTTTTAAAAGTTATGCGGGTTTAAAGTTTGAAATATTTAAAGTGCAGGTCTTGTTTTAGATAGCCTTGGTAAAGTTGTGAAAGTTAATCTAGTAAATGAATATTGGACTTAAGAAATAGTTGTTAAGGTAGTTAATGACTCTTCTCATCTGCTCCAGTATAGGAAGGTCTACAAGGATTCGGCAAAAAATTAATGTAAGCATAGCTCAAGATGTAACATCATTATAAGAGGGTTGTTTAGCAGAGACGAATTGATAAATGGAAAACACCTGGATGTTTAGTTATTAAAACAAAAAGTACTTATTTTTTCGTTGAACTTTACTTTATGTACATTATGACATTGCACTTTAAAGACGATAGGTATATACATCTTAAACAATGCTTATGTAAATCGTTTTTCTCCGAATTCCTTACAGACCAACCCACACGTGCGGGACTTTTTGCTAACAAAACGTATTTAGTTCGATCACATATCTCTTAACAAAATGTTGTAATGTTTTCATTTCATTCTAAAGGTTATTACTTGCAATTTTATTCCTAAATATATACTGATTATTGTATCTAGTAATGGCCACAATCAGGGACGAACCTAGACTTAAAGTTGAATTCAGTTCTGCTAGACACCGTTCCCCCCATATACAAACATCACAAGTTATTAATGCTGGTAGTATAAGCAACTCTATACCACGCAATCATGGACGTACCTAGTAAATTACGTAGTTCTCCAGGCACCAACCCCCCAATCTATTCTCAAATGTCTTTTAAGCTAACGAGAGAGCAAGCCCTATGCCACGTAGTTAGGCCGCGTACGTAGACACAAGTAGGTAGTTCTGCAAGGCACCCCCCAATTACATCCTCACAAGTCATTAATCCTGGAAGCAGAGCAACTCAATGCCACGCAATTAGAAAACTACCTAAACGTAAAGTAGGTAGTTCTGCCAGACACCACCCCCCCTTCCCACCCCCCGATTTATCTCCACAAGCCGTTAATGCTAGCAGTTGATTCAACTCTATGACACGTTTTATTTGTTTCCTCATTGAAAACGTACATTTTTTCCTTATTTAAAAGTATGTACTATGACGATTGATTATCTTATCATGAATACAATTTGTGTGTATAATTGATTAACAGATCACCTATTAAAAACCCCATTTTAGCAATAGTATTGTACTTAATTGATTTTGGTGGATTTCATTATTTTAAAACTCAATTTCAATAATGTCAATTATCTCTCATAATAAAGGAAAATAAAAAAGAAATTCAGTCAAACATTATATTTTGGTCTCGATGGTATTAGTTTATCTTCAACGTCTTTATTATAATATGATAGACTATCTTGCTTTATTGGAGATACACCTACGATTTAATAAAAAAAATAAAACAACCGTGGGATTTTTTTCTATAACTAAAAACTTTAGGCACGTAATAGCTATATGTCTCTGTCAAGGAGCTGTTGAGGGAGGTGAATGTGCTAGAGACCTCGTTGGTTTATAAGTCGTACAGGATGAGTTTAATTCCACAAATGCGTTTAGCGCAGGAATGTAAGAGGACATTAGAACAGCGGCATGCGCCAGAAGCCGTGGTCTCTGGTCGTACCTGTCCCCGGTCTGCGCTTGATTCATAAAGAAAGAGCCATGTTTTCCTTGGAACTAGGCGCACTGTTAAAATTACTCGGACATGTTTTTTTCAGAAAAACTTGTAATTTCAATGGCGAAAAACGATAATTTATTAATTTTATAAATACCTTCCTAATGGAAGAATCACTATGTATTACATTCCACATTACCGGCTTACTAAATATGAACAACAATCTGTTCAATCTTTTTCCGGCTACTTTTTTGATATTGTGATAATTGTGTTAATATTTTTACAAGGAAATAAAGAAATTTGACATTTTTGTATATTTTGAAAGATAACAAATAAAATTAGTGTGAGGAAAATATAGTTTCATCTGAATCTGCCATAGATTGGATCAGTCACCATAACGATAAAACATATAAAATCACTACAATACTTTGAACCTAATTGTAAAGTAAATTCGATGAAGAATATTGAATCTTATATATAAAAAACGTGTAACGCATTAGGTACATCGCATGTAACCCACACTTTCTCTAAACACTTTCCTAATGGGATCCTGTCCGGTTTTTTAACTGTCCAAGGCGAAATATAGTGGGTACTGTAAAAAATATTAAACCAGTTTTGGTTAGCTTCGCAGTTCTTGTTTTACATAGACAAAAAGAAACATTCTCGTCCTTGATTTCTCTTTAATCCTTCCTGGAACGTTTGATGTATTCCATTATATTGACTTAGTCGAATGGAGATAAGCTGTGAATTTAGGAATCCAAACAGGGCTGTGTTCGTACAAACTGGGATGCCAGACAGAGTGGAGGCATTTTTGCTCATCAGGCAGCAGACTACGTAAAGAACCTCCCCACAAAATCCGTATTGCTTTGCCCTGGAACATTAGACCTGAGTATGCACATATGAATGTGGATTTCGTCACGACATAGAAAAAGATTCTTTAATTCCTTGAGGAAAACTTCTGCAAGTATAATCGGTGATACGAGCGCCGTCGTCATTGGTCTGTCAAGCTCTCTGATCTACATCTTTCAGGTACCTTTGACCTGTATGTGGAGTACGTCACGACATTGAATAATAATTTCTAATTTTTGTTGTTAAAACATGTCCACCAGTGCATTATTGTTTAACACGATTGCTATCTTCATTGGTCTGTCAGCTCTCTGATCTACATCTTTTCTTTCAGTACCTTTGACCTGAATGTGGAGTACGTCACGACATTGAATAATAATTTCTAAAGTTTTTTTGTTAAAAAAAAACTTCCACCAGCATTATTGTTTATACGATTGCTATCTTCATTGGTCTGTCAGCTCTCTGATCTAACCTATCTAACTATTTTAAATCTACCTAATGCAAGTGGGACAATGCCTATTGTTTACCAGTTGGAGACATAATTTCTCATCCGTTGTGTACAAAGTTCTTCTTTGTAAGTATTCTTCTCGGGATATTCCCGACCTCTATATTTCTCAATATAAAACCCCAATCAACTTGGCTTCCTTATTTAATAACTATTGAAATCTCGTCAACAAGTCAATGCATACGTATGTTTCTACATATAGCCTTAGTAATGAGAACATAACCTTTTGAGTGTAAACACAACTAGACATTTATTTTTAATTTCAAAGTATTTTTGCTCGTGGCCAGTTCCTAAATATTCCATAAATGTAGTAAATTTACCGTTTAAGACAGCTACGACTTGTTTTAAAAGAAGGAACGAGATTACTTTCGAGTTACCACAATTACAGACCTTAAAACGAAGCTTATCGTTCTCCTGACCACACGAGTGTGTACTCCTGACAACACCAATTAGCAATTAAAGGAACCCATTATAAACTGTCGGATTAGTCAACTATATGGAATCCAAACAGGGACAAACAAGACAGTGTGAAAGAAGAAGGAGGACGAGATTTACACCGGCTGGCAACGGTGTTAACAAGACAGCAGAGCTGAGTCACCGGAACAAAACAAAACGGCTCTCGGAAATTGATAAAGCTAAAAAATGAAATCGTGTAAAAGCAGCCGAGGGTCCAAAGTATTTTCCCATGGAGAGCCAGCCCACATCCTTGGTTAGGGGGACAAAAAAAACTGGGCGGTCTAAATCCCATCCAGCACAATTTGAGAGAGGAATCCTGAACGATACGGGGGACGGGCCAACAAAGTCCAATAATTTTTCATAACAATTAACGCGGGGGACTATACCGTAGGGCGGCAGCCGACATGTGTTGACATGGTCAGGTAATGACAAGTGTTGGAACATCGGCTAACAGGAAATGTGACAAGGCCGGGTGTACAACTGCTCCGGGACCCACAAGCATCAGGAAGCTCAGGACTACCGCACAAAATAAGCATCTAGCTCACAGAACGCCATTTTTGCTTACAGACTATCGCGGGAGCTGACGCTTGCCCATTTTAACTGCTCGTACAAATTGTCAAAAGTCTCGTAAATGTCCACAAAAAGCTTATCCATTTTCAAAGTACAAGTATGTCTTTTCTTATGTCTTTCTCTGTTCATCTTCAATAGGCCGCTCTGGCATGTGAGAGGGACTATGTAACAACTATTGTATGGTGCCTCGGAACAGAAACAATACTCGAAAATACTTGTTGCTGGTGGCCCAAACCTCAGATCAAAAGGTTCTGTATTATGTACAACTCAGATTCATGTATTAGGGTTAGCTTATTTTGCCTGAAGAAGAAGATCAGAAATTGCAGATCTCGAGAAAACGTAGGTTTATTGATTTCTTGTTTCTCACAGAGCGATGGCAAATGTCCCCGGAAAAATCGGCTCTATTCCTCTACCACAACTGTTTTCCCTTCACAATCCTTCCATCTCAATAAATAACCATTCAAAACAAAGAAATCAGACTCAAAAGTCACATTCCTGTACAGGTTCTGTAAAGGCTTGTAATTATTAAAGTAAACAGTATGGTCTTTTTCCTTAAGGTCCTAATATCTCTGCTTCATCTTCATAGGCCTCTGGCATGTGAGGGGGACTTATACAAACTCTTTCTGTGCTTGTGCCCAACGTCCAGATCACAAATCAGAAACCCTTTACAGAGTGCCTCGTAGCACCAGCATGCGTTCGGGCCGACCCTCCAACGCCGCACATACAAGTTCTTGGTGTAAATAAATCAATTAGGGTAAGAATGTCAAACTTGTTAATTTGATGTCAATATGAATTAATATATGTACATATTTTGGACGTTTTTGCTGTTAAACATTGTCTCACCTATTTTCGGCTGAATACTTTGTTTACTGTTTTGACTAGTTGCTAGTACTTTTGGGCATTGCGCAGTGATATTTTAACACATAAAGAGTTATAACAACTTATCTTAATATTATAATTAACTAATAGTTATAGAATTGTTAACAAACAATCAATAATTGAATCTTCAACGGAGTTTCGTCATTTTTAAAGCGATTTGGCCTATTTCAAACAGTTTAATTGGGGGGTTTTATTCATTTTAGATTATGCATAGTACATTAGAATATGGATTAATTATTGTTTGAAAGTTTGTTATTGACGATTGAAACTTTGAAAGGATTAGCACTTCGGAACTTCTAGGTATAACACACAACGTTTCGAGAGGATTGGAATCTTAGTCCTCACCTTGTTCACGTGAGTGGTTGAAGGTGAATACATACAAAAAAATGAAACAGAAAGAAGGGACAGAAAAGGGTTTTTAAAACATAGCCCAAAAGCTGCTTGGAGTCCCAGCTCCCAAGCCTTTGTCAACTGCACAAGGAATGTTAAGTCTATAAAATAGGTGTTTTTGATAATTGTTTAGAATTGCGTAGTATAATTGTTATGTATCCTATGTTTAGCAATACGAATACTGGAGTAACTAAATATAATATAATATAGAATATATTTATATTGTACAAAAAGTTTTTAGGATATGTTTTTTCCATAACCTATTGTTGTAATCACTCATTCAAGAACAGTTTGGTTATGCAAAATTTTTGAGTAACATTATTAATAATGGCAATACATGAGCGAACCCAAGCAAATGCAGACCGGTTTCAGTTATTTCTGCAAATAGGAGTTCCAATATTCCTGGGGTGGCGTTGTCACTAGCATAGGATGGTAAGGTCTATAGAAGTTCACCATGATATGTAAATTTTTAATATATTGTATGTTTAATAATTTTGTTCTGGTGTTACTTTGGTGCATAACGGAACTGGAGGGAACTAAATATAATATCAATATATTTAATATTGTACACAATAATTTTGAATTTTCTCCATTAACCTTCTTATTATAGTCGCTTCCATTTAAAGAAGATTGTTACGCAAGAAATTTTGTAGTTTACGCGCCCCCCCCTACTAATAATGCAATACGTGAGTCGAACCAAAACAAATGCACCCAGTTCAGTGAATTTCTGCAGAAGGTTGACTCTTAACTTGTCTATAGGGTATAAATTTTTCTGAAAAGATGGATATGTCGAAGAGACGATTCTGAGCCACGTTCATCTTCAACGAACTCCGCAGCTGCGGGAGGGAAAAAAGAAAGCCCGGACGGA